>NW_026571515.1:25658270-25758270 GCF_026225935.1 Boleophthalmus pectinirostris
GGACCCCGCCTGCCTTCAGAGCTGTCACTGCCTTCTGAGCAGAGCAGGCACTGTCAAAGTCCACAAAGCCATAGCCTACAGTGGCACATCAAAACACATGACACAAGATGATTTACGTGGGAATTTTTTATGTTGGAATTATTATTTTTTTAATTAATTAATTTATTTATTTTTATAACTTTTCAGTTCAAATACAGAAGTGTGTAAAATGTTTAAATTATTTTGTTTTGTTTTTTACCTTTACATTTGTTTGTAGTTTTATCAAGGATAGCCTTTGTAGAAACTATTTTACCATACCTGCAAACAGAGACATTTTGTTTAATTTTCACTATTGACCATAGACACATTTAATTAAGCAATCAAGATGCTATTTTAATGTGGCACAACCAGCTTTAAAAAACAGCTACAACAAATGTCACTTTAATATGAATACATCAAAAGGTAATACAGTTTAATTAGAAAATATGGGAAATAAATAAACTAACTCAACAATATGAGCAGAATCACTGGCTGAATGTAGACACTGTAGAAGTTACAAGAGGGTAAGGTTTAGGCAAATGCAGAAGAGAGTCTATCGGTCTCCATCTCTCCAGGCATGTACATTCAGTGTAATATGATACTCTTCTCCTTGTTTTATCCAATGCTTACTCATTCTACTATCCAGCATACAATATACTAACTCCTAATTTTCATCCAATACTACTATTGGAAGACTATTTAAACTGTTTCAAACTACTGTGCAAACACTGAGATAATGCAGTAATGTAGCTTTTCTGTTTTATTTCTTCTTCATGACTGTGTGTGTCTGTGTGTGCGCGTGCATGTGTGTGTGTATGTGCGTGTGTGTGTGCGCACGTGTGTGTGTTTGAGTGCAGTTTTTGAGTCATAAATTGCCATCAGTGTGATTTGCATGCAAGTCCTTCATGCAAAGGCTAACCTGTTCTACATAATTATTTGTATTTAAGATCAAAGTATATAGTACAGTCAGCTCAGATTGTGCTCATAAGGACTCAGAATCAACCATGTGTGAGAAGCTACAGCATTCACTCTGCCTGGTCTGACCACTGACCATAAACAAGGCAAAAAGCTGAGGCAAGACACCCATCAACACAATTGCAGGAGCAAGACATGGGCAGCCACCACAGCCCAACTCACATCTCACATTGGACCAAACATGTGGGGGAAGGGATCAAAATGTGGACAATTATGGTTGAACTTAAGCAAAGTCTAATTGTGTCTGAGTGATCCTCCAACTCTTCTACATCTCTAAGTCCAAAACTTCCCTATTAACTGTAACTCAATACAACATGAGGTCTTCATCCATTGCGTTGGCTATAATGTGTTTACTAGAAGGCATATTCCATGCCATGATTTTATCTGTAGAAATATGAGAACTTCCCCCACAGAACACCACCTGACACACACAAACCCTGAAGTCTCCTCTCTCCTCCCCCTCTAATTCTGACGCCCCCTCCCCGCTCATGCCATTGCCCTTGTTTGTCTTTCCTTTTCCCCTGGGCTCGCCATTTCCTGTAGGGCTGGGCTTGCCTCATGTGAGCCATATCTTCCAGACAGCTGTAAATTCAAAGGCCTCTCCCTACATTGGCCCCTAATTCATTCTAGGATACTCCCATTTCTCCTCCTTCATCTCCAGCCCTCTTGGTCTCTCACATTCTCCTGGTTCTCATTGCAGGCCTCCAGTATTCAATTAGGAAAATCAGAACTCTGATCTGAGCCATATTTGTTTCATGTCTTCCCCTGAAGAGCTAAGCAACATGGCAGACACAGTAAATTGGACGATACAGCTGTATAATGTTTGACTACATGGACTGCATTTGGCACGAAAATCACCCTCACCCTAAAAAATATATTATTTTGATTGTGACACATTAAACTAACCACATTTCCATTTATTTATTAAATTATTCAGAAGAGATAACTTGATTTGGGTGATACTTGCGGCTGGCATAGCTTGACTAGATCCTGATCGGTGGTGCCTGGATGCAGTCCCCTTATGTACAGGTTGGTTTTGCTCAGTTGCTCTCCACTGCTGTTACTGCTGCTGAGGCTGCTGCTGTTACTGCGGGGAGTGGAGCTCGCACTGTTGGTATTACTGGGGCTTGGAGAAGCCATGTGATGGTTGGAAGGGGACATAAGTGCCTGCGGGAAAGATCACAGACAAATACAGCAATTTAATTGACTCAAGCTACTTAAATTGCTCAACAGTTCAAATTGTTAAACAATTTAACAAAAATAAACATTTATGAAGTCTTCCAATTATCTTACATGAACAGTAAATAACATTACAAGCATTTAACATGTTATAAAGTTTGTTTGTTTGTCTGTTTGTTTGTTTGTTTGTTTGTTTGTTTACTGCTATGTCTTTGTATTGTGTTGAAGTCGTGTAGAAAAAATATGTGCATCAAGGAAAAATACAGCCCCGATGTGTCAGCACTTTCTGATGAATATGTCCTTGAAAACTGTAGATTAAAGAAAGAGGTGAAAAGTCAGTTTGTCTCGATGTTACTAAGATTACTAAAATTCAATAACAATATAATCTCTGTTAGCAAAGAACATTCCTTGGATTTCTCCTTTTTTATGAATAATTCCACTGTCACATATCTCAAAGAACACCTAGTATAGCTACCCATTTAATTTACAAGAGCTTGGACAATACCAGGGACACCTGCTTTACAATACTGCATATTTGATGTAGTATAATAATTTGATCATAGATGTGAAAAAATGCATTTCATTGTTGTTGTCTAACACTTTTCTTTTAAATAGCTAATCAGTCAAACTCTTCTCTTCTTTTGAATCCATTTACTTTTAATATTCTCCGATATTCACTGTTCAGCAGCCTCTTACAAAACAAAGATGCAGCGGCCTGACCATGTAGAATATGGACAGAACCTGGTCAGGCTTGTCTAATTAGATTGTGAGCTTGTTAGTGCTGAGTGCTAATCCTATGTGCTCTGTATCAGAAGGCAGTGTTTCATTAATATGCTATGTTTGCTATGATAAGGTATGCAATAGTACTAGCACTAGCTCCAAAGAGCCAAAATCATGAAAATTTATTAAGGTCATGATTCCCTCTACATTCTGTCCTATTAATGTCCAATATTTTAATATGGTTATGATGCGCTCTTCATTTGTCCTTTATGGTTAATCGATAATTGTGATTGTATCAGTCCAAATATATGCCTGTTAGAAGCTAAATTTTATTTAAATTCAATATATGCTCAAAACATAGACCGATAACTGTTACAAAATCTTTTGATTTACTATAAAGTACACATATAATGACTTTAACTACATTTTAAATATACAGAATGTAATTAAAGTCCAAATGAAAGGAGCACATTATAAGTTAAATTCTGATCCAGACAAAATCCTACCTTTCTGAAAACAACTTGAAATAGCCCATAGAGGAAATCAAAACAAAAAACCATAAAACAAAAGGGGATTTTTAAAGCACCTCTTTCTGATCATTGATAGTTTTGCCAATAAAAAAACATAAGCATGCACAAATATATAAATGCATCACTCAAAAAATGTGGTACCAAAGTTGATCAAGTCTTCACTCAGGAATTCGCTCCTGTCTATGTGAACCAAGACTCTGACAGCCAAGAAATCCAGGTATGTGAGAATACAAGAGGGAACAGAGCCAGAGGGAGTTAATCGAAAGCAGAGGGGAGCAGGAGGAGGGAGACCATTTCTTTTTTCTGTTTGCTTTCTCGTAGTTAAAGGGCCCATATTATGCTATTTTCAGATCTATGTTATACTGTTGTTTCCTTGTCAAAAACAGACCTGGAGTTGTGTTTTGCTTCATTCACACATGGTTAACACACAAACCCTGCATTTGAGTTCTTCTCTCAAATAGAAAACACTCTATTCCACCTTGTGAAATCATGTGGTAAAACAAAATGTGCTCCACTGTGTTTTTTTAAACTCCATACACCTTTACAAGAATCATTTGGAAAATTTCAGCCCTGGAAATGCAAATCTCTACTGAACAAAAAGGTAGAAGAAGATTGTCAACTTGTCAACTATTGTTTCATGACATCACAAGGTGGAAAATAGCATTTTGAGCACAGCAGATATTGACAGGTTAATAATAAAGTTAGTAAACATGTGAATGGAATGAAACAAAACACAACTCCAGGTATGTTTTGATGAGGTAGCAACATTTAAACAAGACTAAAATCTCACAAGAATTGATTTTGGTAATACAGAACTTTTAAAGACAAGGATGCTACACACTGCTGGATTCACAAGTATTTCTGTGACTTTGTGGAAAAACTTATAAAATATGTTAATCATGTTCCAACTTCTTGTTATAGCCAACATCTTGAAGACTTTTCAGTTCAAAAGATGGGATACTTCTTAAAGTTAAACATTTGGTAAAACTTTTTTTTTGTTTTTTTGTTATTGTTTACAGTACTCATTTTTCATCATTCTGAAACCCATGGATAGGGGGACTGCTGAAATGGCCACCTTCTCTGACAGAAAAATGTCAAGAATTCCAGGTCATTAATTTAGGCTAAGCTATTTGAATTCCTGCCATCCATGAAGTAAAGATGGGGAAAACACCGGGGAGAGGGGAGGTGTTGGCATATATGCAGTGGATTAAGATTTGCCATAATTTATTTAGCAAATTAAATTCCTTAAAATTTAAATTCATTAATCTAAAATAGGTTGATATAATGATTAACCTTTAAGATTTAAAATGGTGCCAAGAACTGCACAAAGAAAAAAATATGCTGTATTATCTATTCATCATCATTATTAACACTGGAGGCTTGGAGGCTGAAGGGGTGGGGCCAGTATGTACGCGTAACGTAAAATAGGGGAACTTTACTTACACCGCCTTGCCTATGCTGTAGCTATTTAGTGAATATCAAGTGACGATATATGGAGAAAATACAAAGGTGCAAAAATTGAATGTACAAGACAAACTTTTTTAATAGTTGGTGTTTGGAGCATCATCTTTAGAATCCTAAGGCACGCTGTTACGGATAGGTCTGGGGAAACACAGCGCCGGTTACGCGCACACTCTACAAACTGCAGAAGCACATGATAAAATAGCCAAGGCGTGATCATTTGCAATACCATGACGACTATAATAAAAACTTTCACCAGAGGTTATAATACCAACATTAAAGTGACTTTAAACGTCGGCTGTTATATACTCTCAAGGACATTTCAGCTTAAGCACTCGGGCTTTGAACATGACAATTACAAACAAAATCTTAGAGTGAAAAAAGCTGGTCTTGCAAAAAGAAATTACAATAAGATGTAGCGTTACCTTCTTTGGGTTTCTGCCGATGTAGCCGTTGTACTGGCTAATTCCTGTCCTTGGCGGCACTGAGAGCAGCATTTTTACGCAGCGTTGTGTCCGGAGCAGCGGAGAGCCAAGGCAGTCAGCTGACGTCAGCCAGTGAAATTCAGCCAGGAACTCACTTAGGAACAGCAGTAGTGTTTGGAGCCGCTCTTCCCAGCAACACTCTGGATGCGCTTAACACGCGGAGTGGGTGTTAAATGTTTGTAGTTAGTACTGATGCGCAAAACAAATCCGTTTTTCTTGTAAAGATTATAGGTTATTCATCAGTTTCTCAGGTCTGTATAACTAGACTCCACAATGTTACATATATATATATATATATATATATATATATATATATATATATATATATATATATATATATATATATATATATATATTAGGCAAGGAATGCACTGCATTTGGGGCCCTTGTGAGACAATGAGTTGCATAAGAATATTCTATACAGTAAATTACACTGTCACCTAGGCCATCAAGAGACTAGTTTAGTCTATGTATGTGTTTTTGGTCAGATAGGCTGAAGGATCAGAGTAGCCACTTCTGTACATCCGTCAGTGTACATGTGCCAAGCCAGGAACTGGTTAAACATGCTTTGTGGCAATTTAGAAGAGAAAACATAATATAGAAGCCCATTTTAACCACCAGTATGTTCAGTCTATCTAGTGTGAGAGGGTATTCACGGGGGAGGTCTGCAGATGGGGCAGTGATGGGGGGTATAAGAACTCCCAGTGCATGCTCCACATTCCACAGGTGTTGTCTGCATAGCTTGCCCAGTACCATTTGAAAACCACACATACAAAACACACGCACGCGCGCGCACACACACGGCCAATACTTATAACTACGCCAGAACACTTTCTTGCATCGATTTCCCAGCCTGCATCTTGGTTGGTTTAGAATTTGGTGAGCAGGGATTGTGTGCAGATGTGCTTGGAACCTGGCCAGTCTGCTGCCCTGGGACAACATGTGGTCAGGGACTGTTTATGCTGGCGCTTTTTCAAGTCTTCTCCCACACAGCAGGCTAGTGTCTCTATCCGGATGACCAAAATGTCCATGATGTAGTCAGGTTATAAAATCAAAACAAAGTAGAACAAACGTAGTGATTCTGCCTCTTAAAATGTGGTACTAGTATTAGTATTAATTTAAACGTAGAGCTATTTTCAATCGTGTGCTAATTTATTTCAGTTTAGTCGCAGTTTACTCTTGGCGTTTTCAGATAAGCCTCCTGTACTTCTGGGCATTCAGCGCCCTCTGCGGACAGTCATCAGCCATTCTTACCTTTTAATTTGCCTGATAAAACTGTTTCACCACAAGGGGGTAGTATTTGACAACAAATAAGCGTCTGTCAGGGGACCTTTAGATCTGGCTTAGCAGCTCAACGGCAAATCTAACTTGAAACAAACTGCTGAGCAATTGTGCATAGGGTCCTGCGTTAATTTGTATTTTCCAGAAAATAAAAACAACCTGAGGCAACATGGCTGAGGTGAGTTCCCAGGGGCAACCTCATTCTTCTCCACCAGACTCTACTGCTAGTGAAAAAGCATGATTAAAAAAAAGGCGCATGAAATTGGAGGAAAAACGCGCATGCGTAAATGTTCACTTTTGACGTCACAGTTGCCTCTGTACTGGGGGGTGCTTGAGTAAGATTCACCCAACCACTCATGCAGCCGCAAGCAGAGAGAGGCACTGGCAACGCGAGGGAAACAGCTTTTACTTTTTAATTTTAATTTTAGAATTTTATGCGTAATGAGCTGAGGGCATGCGCAGCCGTGGATAAAGGGTTTCTCTGTTGACTCAGGTGGCATGGTGTGGTGCTAGAAGACTTGTCTGGAGATACACGTTCAACTGCTTCGTTGTGCATCATGTTTGAATGCTAAGAATCAATTAGAAATATACATGAATGTGCAGCTGCATTAACTATAGCCTTGAAAGGCTGTAGCGTCTTTAATCGCACGAACCCGAGTGTTGCGTTCTCTGTGCGGGCTCCGTGAGCAACTGTACGCACAATCGCGACCCCCGGACCAAGAAGAAAAAGGGGTTCGGATGAGGTGTCTGCCTAGATTGTTTGCTTCAAGAAAACCAGCTAACTTTCACCCTTTTCTTTCTAACGGCAGTGCCATCGGGCATTGCTCAGGAGATGGCGATGAGGTTGGTCCTCTTAGGATTTCTACTGTTCATCGGGATCCTATCTTCTAACGGCGTAACCGTAGGTAAGAAGCCTGTTGTTCTACCTCGCATTGTGATACTCTTAACCGCTTAGTCTGTACGCATCTGTGGCCTGCAAATTAGTTGTCCTGAGGAAAACACACTTGGTTTCATCACATTAGACTCGAGCACCAGAAAGCCTTTAATAACAAACAAAGTAGGACACTCACAAGCTCAAAGCTTTTGGCCTATCAATGCAATCGGCAGACAGTAAGGCCTGCTGAGGATGAGAGACCGTATTTTTACATTCAGCAGGTAGGATAAAAGGCAACAACACTCGGCCCAGTTTCTATGTAGCATTTCAGACTGACTCCTACAAAACAGCACAGGCCTGTAGTTCCCTCCCTCAATGGTGTTTACCGGTGATACAGCGTCCGTCAACAACCATCTCCATTCACAAACCGTGTCGCTGTATCCCCTCAGGAAATTCTCTGATCCCTCATTCAGATCAGTTTGTGTGAAGACACGGTGTTTGCAGCGACGATATGAATGCTGCTGTTTGCCCAGACCTGTGTCAGTGCCAGGGACTAATAGCTCAGCGTATTTGACAGTTATAGACGAATAGAGTAGTTTCAGCTTCTTATCTCCCTTTAACCCCTGCATTCTACTTAACCACCGAAAGTAATAATGATATATAGAAAACCTCACATGTTTTGGGCAGCGCATTAAAGACTTGCTTCGAGGAGGCGTGCTGTGAGTCCTTTTCGGCCTAGTTCTTTGATATTTATATGCATTTTCTTGATATAGATATCTTAATATCTAGCTACTCTCTAATATAGTTTCTAAGGTATATTTTCCTTCTTCTAATGTCTAAATTGTAGACATTGCCTCTTTTAAGCCTTTTTTTCTTAGTTTAGGAAGTTATAGTCTATAGATGGTGAATGCTGTCACACTGTAGAAAACTGTTCATTTTTTAAACATGAGTTTTAAAAGTGAGGTATTTCCAGAGCGTGGCCTCATGAGCTACCCTGCCCCTCCCACTGGCTTCATCAGTATGCAACATCTGGACACAGGAAGACCATTAATCCAACTTAGATGTGACTGCAAAGGGGAGGAGATGGGGGAGGAGGGGGCTTGAGCCAGAGAGCCAGGGGTGAGGGCGGGTGAAGCGAGAATAAACTTCACTCAGGGCAGAGACTGAAGTCCCTCTGACACAGTTAAATCATAAGGAGTTCTGGTTGGACAAAACTAGTGTCATGTTGGTTTATTGGTGGTCAAAAGGTATATAATGGTCAGTCCCAAATGACTGTCTCAGCATCAGCAGTCAGCCTGTGCTACGAAGCACTCAGAGGAGAGACACTTTTAAGTACATTTTTTTTTATTGGTTAATTCAAATGTTAGATACTTGTGCACCAGGATTTGGCTAAATGAAATTGTTTTCAATGTATTCCACTTTTTCTTGTTTTTATTCTACAGTCAAAGTGAGAAAAATTCGTGCTGACATTTGGCTTCTATATTATGGGGCCTGGCTATATGTTTACTTACCTTTTGCCTAATTTTTCTGACTCTATCACTCAGAACATCTACTTTGGAAAAATACAGTCATCATCCAAATTCTTCATCCATTCCTATGGATGCTCTTTTTCTGTCATTTTAAGTAGGGCTTGACAATGAGGCTGTCCAAAGTACTGCATATCAGATACTAATCAATACTATTACTAGTGCTGAAACTAAATAGTCATTTGAGCAAGGATCCTGAGTAGCGTTAGAATAATCTTGAGCTGTATCAGAACATGTCTGGGCAATATGGTGATGAAAATCAAATCGTGATGTCATATGACAATCTGTTATTTTGTTGATATCGTCATATTGGGATTCACTTTTTCTTTTTGAGCTGTAAGGTCAAACACACTTTACCCACCCACTTCTCTTGTTGGTTAGTATCTGAGTGAGTGACAGGTGGATTTAACCAAGCATAGTGAATGTAAACTTTCAGAAGAAGCAGATGACATTATTTTTCCTTTGAAGGCATGTAAAGATACTAGGTGTACAAATGGCCTAAATAGGCCTAAATGGCCTATTGAATTTCTACCAGTAAATGCAAGCTATTATGTTGTATATTTCTATTGGTCCACTGATTTAACATGACAGAAGCAGACAGTGGGACAAAAATATATCGGTTTGATCAGAATTACATACTTTGTCTTTTGGAGACATTAGATTTCATTTGAAGTATGGTTTTTCAGTTGTCCTTAGCTCCCAAGACTACTGGGGGTCTGTGATCTATGTACTAATATTGTTTCCTCTTCAAAAACCCACAGAGTTGTGTTTTGTTTCATTCACACATGTTTAACATACATCATATTATATGCATATTTAGAGTGAGTTTTTCTCTCAAACAAAAAACACTCTGTCCCACCTTGTGATTTCATGTGGGCTTATACAGGAAGTTCTCTGTTGTGTTTTTAAACTCTTTACACCTTCATTAGAATTATGTGGATAATTTCAGTCCTGGAATTGCCCATCTCTGCTGACAAAATGTAAAAGGAAGCTGTTAGTGTGAAAACTACTGCTTCATGACATTTCAAGGTGGAACAGATCTTTGGAGATGTCAACAGACTAATAATAAAGAGTTACACAAACTTGTGTAAATGAAACAAAACACTACTTTGGATGTGTTTTTGATAAGATAACAGCATTCTAGTATTGCTGAAAGAGTCAATTTTGCATAATATAGGACCTTTAAGCTTTGACTTGGGCTCCTCCACACCTTAAATTATCACTCGTTGCTTATTTGTTAATTTATTTTTGCAATATTTGTGCCATGTGGGGAAAAAAATAAATCAAAACACTTTCAACTCATGTGTAATTTCAGACTGTGAATCAAGAGGCATTTTCCATGAACATTATAAAAAGAGCACACATGGGTGTTCAAATTTTGCAGGGGGTTGCAACGTTTGCCTGACACCTGGCACAACTGTGAGAATACTGGCTTTATGGTTTCTGTTTTACTTGGACATCAATGGAGAACTTCTGGCGCTTCAGTCTGGCCAGTGGCCACCCTGCAGTGGGTCCGCTTGCAGGTTTTTATCAAAATATGATAAAAGTGTATTATTTTGTGCCCACTCACAGCCTCTTCCACATGTGATAGATGCATGTCTCTGTATTTGATCCTATAATGGATATTTTGTCTTGGTTTGATTACCTATTACTTATTCTTTATGGTGGGTACTACAATTGATCATTTGCAAAACCCAACAAAGCTTTTGAGCTTAAAGGCAATTATGTTCTCATTTTATTAAAAGCAAAAAAGCATCAACAGCACGTGGGTGTAAAGTTGGGTCTATTTGTTGTACCCCACTGGTGAGATGTGTGCTGGAAGATGTGAAGAGGATAGCTACTCATTTGTGCTTTTGTCTATGAGTCATTCTCAGTAGTGACAACGCCATACACATTCCCTCCTCCTGTGTGCTTTTAAGTGACTCCAATGAGTAATTGCATGAAGTCACATATTAAATCGCCAGAAATTATTATATCTAAACCTAAACAAATCCTCTGGTGTAGAGTCCTATAATCGTACCTTCCTCCTGTAGTCTTGTGTTTGTTCCTAGGAAGTTCACAGGAGAGTTGCCCAGACAGGGTTTACTGCTGAATCTGTTGTAGTGAGTGTAGGAATTTATGTGGTCCAGCCTTTATTTGATGGCTCCTATTTTGTGTTTTCATAACAGCTGAATCTTTGCTTTTCCTTTTATAAGCAGTGCTCTGCTTAGACTACAAAGTGGGTGGAAAAATGTGCCACTTGGTGGCTAACAATATATGCATTCGTCTAAAGTCTTTTACCATGACTGGTCTGGGACTACATGCAGAGGCTCACCAGGTTACCTCAAATGTCAACTGCTAAACCTGCAAAACCTAAAATAAAATAGGCTTTTATTCCAAATAGCTAAATATGTTTTTCCTTTTGATGATACATAGTTTTGATTGGTATGCAATGCTTGTTTATTCCTTTGTTGTCTTACTGGACTACAACTCATTATTGGGGCAAGGTAGTGTAAAGCTACAGAAAATGTCTGGTGGGCCCTGTGAGAGCAATGGAAAAAGATAGTAAGCAGTGACTCTAAAACGAATGATAAAACCTGAATGATTAAATCTAAAATTTTGCTTTGAAATCATGCTAAACTCAAACTTTACAACATGGATTACATTACATCCCCCAGAGTGTTTTTTGATCTCTGTTAAAAGGAGGGCCAGCAAAGGGAGATGTGATATGTGATCTAAACCAATCCCATACTCCAAAACTGAGCCTGTCTTTCTCTTGTTGCTAATTCTCTGCTGTGCTTAACCATGCAACAAGGTTGATTATTATTCATATGATGTAAGTATTTATTCCCTTTTGCATTTTTTTTTTTTTTACTTTGGTTAAATCAATTCAGTACTCCTCTCATTTATAACTCCATGTTGGTCTTGGACATCTTTATATGGAAAAGTACTGATGTACCCCACCAGACTTTTGTGTTCTCCACAAGTATGTGAAAGATATAGTTCTTTGTGTGCATTTGTTCATCTGCAATAGATTGACTCTTGAGGGAGCACAGCACATATGAAATCAATTAGAAGGTGCTGGAATGTACTGCATGGATCTGGAGTTGATTTGTGTTGAGATGGCCGTACTGAGGGAGAGGCAGATCGCAGTAAAACTGGGTCAGTGTTATGTCCCAGCTGGTGACGCTGTCTGGAGCCCTCTATCATTTGGCCTCTGAGTGTTCCCACTGCGTCATTTATGGTCTGTCCTCTGTGTTCACAGAGATACTTTTGGCTGTTTGCTTTTTGGATATACAGAAATGTCAACTCTTCTCCAAAAATACTGCATAACCCAGTGTTATCTTCTACAAGTAGTCACTACATTCAGTTTTGTGGCATTAGCAGTGTGGAAAAGTTTTCAGGATGGTGATCTAATTTTATGTCCTTGTTTGTATTATTGACTCAGCTCAAGTGAAGCAGTGCTCCGAACGAAATTTGAAATTAACCTACTATTAATGAACACTTAGAAAGGAAAAATTACTATGCATAGCAAGTTAACAATTCCATCCTCTGTTTGAGATGTTTCTATCATTTTGAAAGAGGACTGCTGACTGAGGAAGGCTGCCAGTCTCTCTCCAGACTCTAACCCCTCCTCAGCCACAACCTCCAATTAGGCTGTGAGGTTCTCCTCTCTGTGGCCACTTTTCACTGGTGTGTAGGGAAGACAAAATTAGAAGCCACAATGTTGTATTTCCAGTTGTATGCCACTCATAGGGAATAAGTGGGACTCAGACAACATGCTGTACATAGAAACAGAAGCCATAGACAGTTTTAAAGCCTTCATTTAGTTGTAGATATATGAGATGTATTGAAAAATGTATATTGTTTGTGGTTTTGGAGCTCTTACAATATTGAGTTTATAGTCTATAATTATTTAAAACTATTCAAAACAACACCAAAAAGAGATGTTAAAATATATTTACAGGCACATTTTAACACATTCCTCATGCATTGTAAAAATATCATCTGAAATCACTATCTAGATAATGCAAAACTATCAAGATATTAATTTTTGTCCATATTGCACATGACTTGCCTTTTGCTGTTTTGCTGCTTATTGTGAAAGTGGATTTAATGGCTACATATGAGCTGAACTGAATCAAGTGTATTTACTGCTTCACCAAATGGGCAGTCACATTGGTAATCTCAGTGGCAGCACAGCTAACAGGCTGGACCAGGGCCATGGCCAGGCTTCCTTTCAGTCTTTCACTATTCAGTTGTCTGTGTGCTTGTTGTTATTTTGTTTTGTTTTTCTATTTTTAATGCAGGTAAGATTTAGAACTTTCTTTTACCAATACCAAGTTGTAGAGTGAAACTTTTAGATCAGTGATATAGTTGTTGGCATGATTTCCCAGATAAAGATGTGGATTGAATAAGTATAGAATTAGAATATCAATTCATTATTCACTGTTAATTTGAGCATATGTCTTGTTGTCATACAAGGCCAAGCGCTAAACTCTTGTCTCTGAGTGCAATATGGCTGTAGCCTGCTGCTCTGTTGTAATTTCAGTCACATCTCAGCCCCTGTGCGGTGTGCCCCCTTCCACCTCCACCTCCCAGACCAAACACCTCCTCGCCTGCCAAGTACCAAGAGGCGTCCAAGGAGGGCTCTCTTACTGCACAGAATCACAATGAGAATTACGCACTTAACTTCAGCAGAATAACCGTACAAAGAAATGAATTGGTTTACTAGTTTGAGTGTTAAATTATGTTAATGTTAAATTGTATTGTATATTATATAATAATATAATATAATATAGATTGATTGATTGATTGATGATTGTATATAACCCATTGCAAATGAATGTTGGTACTGTTTTAGTCTTACCTAGCCTTCTGTCACATCTGTAAAATTGCAAACCTATCTGCCTGAAACCCTCAAAACATTGTCTTATTTTCATATTCTGTTGAGACCTCTGTGTCTGACTTAACTTAAATCCTGATTGTGTCTATACTCTAATTGCTGCTGGCTCTTGGGCCTTGCTATGGTGCAGTTAGCCTGTGGTACACCTCAACAATCTGTCTCTGCTGTCTGCTGAGAAATGGTCTTTTTCCCATGGTGTGACTTCAGTGGGAATGCGTTTGTGTTGTGAGACATGAAAGAGTAGTCTTTGTGGTATAAGTTTAAATCACCTTTGCAGTAATAACAAATGCAGAAAGACCCAAAACATCTGGAAGAAAAGAGGAAATTACAAACGTAGGCAAAACTAAAAGGCACCACTGTTGCTTGTAAACTTGTCATGGAGTTTTTTTTTTTTTTTTGGGTTTTTTTTCTGAAAGAACTCTGTAGGCTTTTTAATACAAAAACATCACTGTAAACTTACTTTGACCTTTACATGTTCCTGAATCCTTGTGAGTTAAGACCTAATCCACCACAAGATGGAAATTTCCTGTCTTTTGTAACTTTGTGTCTTTTGTATCTTTGTAATGCGACGTAAAACCTTCCTAGACATTTTGTGACAACGCTCGTTTGTTTGCCATTTTTTAGCCCCCAAGACTGAGGAGCAGCCCAAAACCTGCAGCTCGAAGCAGTTTGTGTGCAAGGATCAGGTGACCTGCATCTCCAAAGGCTGGCGCTGTGATGGCGAGAAGGACTGTCCAGATGGTTCAGACGAATCCCCAGACATCTGTAAGTGTTGTGCATTTACCCTGGTTTTCAAATTCAAATAATAAAAGTCAGCCTTTCCCATTATTAACATGAGGTATGAGGCATTATACATCAGATTCATTTTACTCATTTTACCAAATGAATGCCCACACCCTGAATAGACAGAGAAGGTTGTGGTTTCTTTAAGACATCGCAGTCCACAGTACAAGGACTGCCTTCCATGGTGAATTACATGTCTAATTATGCAGTTGTGTTTAGTCTGAGCCCTCACTCTTGTCTGGTCTCTTGAACAGAGAATGTGTGTTGGAGTCAAACCCTGACAAATATCGTTCTCACTTCTGTGCTCATCCATCTATAAACCTGCTGCTAAAAGGTTTTGTCTGTATATATGTTGGCGCTAATGGTGATTCTACTGTCTATGCGTACGCCTTCATCTGTCATGCTGCAAGTATTACCTCAATAGTAGCATGTAGAAACTAGCAGTTGACACCTTGCTGTAAGGGCTTTTTTATTGCTTCTAGAAACACTATTTAATCTTCACACAGGATTTAGGAGAAAAATGTTTAAAAGGCCAGAGTACGACATTGTAATGAGGCTATCAAGCATGGATTTGTAAGGCATTATTTAAGAGGAAAGATATTAAGCAAAGAAAAGTCTGGCCTCTTCTCCTTGTCTAAACCCTTGAGTCATCCTCAGAGGGAAATATAAACATACAAGTTCTTTCAGGCCTTTTCCTTTTGGGATTGTCACATCAGGGATATCTGCCATTTCATCGACATGACATGGGCACAAAATACAATATTAAGCTTCTGTTGTAGTACACACAAAATAATAGAATAACATTTGAGGTGAGAAAGTAGGCTACTAAAGCCACCACAGATAAGGGATGTAATGATTTGGAATTTTGGTGTAACAATTATTATAACCATGAAATAATTTTACGATTATTTATTAGTTATTGACTCAAAAAATCCTGAATTTTCTTTTATTCACATTGCCTAATATATTTGTGACCAGCTTAATGAAATCAAACTTAGTTAAAAGTAAAAAATTTTATCTGACTGTTTATGGCATAGTCAGATAAAAAGCACATTTAGGTCTGAGGAGCCAGACATACTTACATACAAAATACTTCCTTACTTACAGTAGAGCAAAGGAAAAGATCCTGGACTTTTTTATCTAGACTCTTCATTCATACATATTTTTGTTTCTGCATTAAGGCAGACTGCTGTGGAAACCAGTTGTGGAAAATATTCTCTGCTTCTGTGTCCATTTGTGTTGAACAATTAATCTTTCAATCTGTCTCCAAAACTGTCTCCAAGATTTGAATAACCTTCACCTTTTACTGAAGTAGTTTATAAGATAGTCTAAGCCATCTTTACTTGAGCAGCTACATGCCTGACCGTGTGTGTTAATGTAAGAGCAGCATGCAACTATAATTACGTCATTATCTCTAGTTCAAGTTAATTACTCACTACAGACTTTGTTTACAAGTGCCCATGCAGATTTACAAAGCAAAAGAAGTCTGCTTTAATTTCTTTGGTACTTCTCTAGTCTTCATATGGCAATATGGAAATCCCCTAGCAGTTCTTTTGATATTCATCATTGTAAAAACAAAACAAGAAGCATGGCAGCAAAGAATAAAATTAGTTATATGTGTATGTTAAAACTTAAATCTGGGTGTCATCTGATGTCACTAATTAGAATGTATCATTCCTTTTTAGTTAGAGTAAATACCACCTGTTATGTTTACGATGATCATGAATTCACTTACAGTCAAAGAAGTGCATGTTGTAAACACGTTCTTTTGTCTGGAAAGGATCTTTGATGTGTGTCCCAGTTACCCATCTCAGAAGAAAGTGTACTCTTCAGCATCTTACTGTCTGAAGCCCTAATTGCCTGTCATTTCCAAACCATGCATTCAGGTTGCAATTACGCTGAGCAGCTAAAGACTAACTTCTGCTACTGTGGTGGTGCTGCCTTTATCACATGAGTCATTGACATGCTGCAGCACTGGTGGCAACAGATGATACCACAGGGTACAGTATAGTATTGTCTTATGGCCAAGATGAACCTACAAGACTGGAGCTGAGGCTCAGACATGTGTATTCTGTTATGTTCATGGTGCTCTGCTTGAGTTGCTTTGTAAGTGGGGGTCCTGGCATAATGCCACTGACACCCTGCATGAGCCTCTTCCCTGATGTCCCACTTTCAGATAAAGTATTGTTCCTGACTATACAAGCCTGTCTATAGGTATGACCCTGTCATCCTCTCTGAGGCACTGCACTGGCTGTTCTGCACTGACTGCACTGCCTCAGTTAGTGTCAGGCTAGTTGTTTCACCTCAGTTATGTATACCTAGGGCTCAGGAAGTGGACTCTGTGACACTGGCCTTCAAGGTAAGAGTTCCTTGTCCCAACGATGGTGCTTGGCACAGGCAAGTTGTTTATAAATGCCCTTATAGTAGCAGGACCAGTGTTATCTTTATAGAGCACATATAAGATAATGGAGTGGGATACAAATGGGTTATGATGCCTTCATGTGTCTGAATTAAAATAAATGACCTGTAATGCTCAAAAGTATATGTGCTATTGAGTTCATAGATATGATCGAGAACTACATGTGCTTGTTTGTTTGCGCTCTGGTTCACATGCATATATACGCTCGTAGTGTACAGACATACAATGGTATGCAGTAGAGGGATCCATCTGGTGCACCAGATAAAGTGGTGCTCAAGCACTTTACCTTTAGCACCCGCCTGTGCCCTTTGAGTGCTCTGCTCCCATGGTCAAATCATGCTAGTTCTAGTATGTTTTTTTACTATTATACTAGTACTGGTATGTTTTTAATCAGAAAAAAATCTGTTCCTCATAAAACAACACATAACACATAAGCCCTGTTTTAGACTGGACTGTTGTCTGAAGTGATCTGTCCACAGCCCAGTGTGAGACTGCAGCTCACAAAGTGGCTGTGCTGAAGCAGAGATCAGGGGTGGAGCACAGTAGTTGTTACAGTCTAAAAATATGGACTAGTTTGAATTTTGAGAGAAGTAAACTATAGCAGTGTGATTGTTTTGTTTACGTAAGACTGCAAAAAATCTGTTCACCTATAATACCCCATTTAATGAGGGAAAACTCACACACACTTTAAACTCATTTAAGTAAGTTTAAAGGGGTTTTAAATGGGTATAATGCAACATTGACTTTCTCGAGCTTTCTACCATGCTATAACATTGTTCCCTCATTAAAACATGCCTGTAGATTTTAGATTTTTGATTTGTTTGAGTAATCTAGTGATCTTTCCCAGGCCCTCTAAAGGGGGAGTGACTTAGCACAGAAAGCAAAGGGACGGGGATGTCAAAAATAAAAGTGAACCTTATTATTGTTGTTGTTGTTGTTAAGGCATTAGTCTTATACTTTTTCCAGATGCTCAGATTTACTTAACAATGCATGCATTATTCATTTGATCCCTTCTAAGTGGTGGTAAGCTATTGTAGCCACAGCTGCCCCAGGGCAAACTGACCAAAGTGAGACAGCCAATCTGCGCCATCAGCCCCCTCCGACCAGCCACACACACGCACACGCACGCCATTCATCGTCATTTGATAGCAGTTAATATCCCATAGAAGTGCAATACCCCCTTTTTAAGCAATATAGAAAAGTTCTTCTTCGTGGAAGAGCACAGACCCCACAAAATGTCTATGCATGTCCCTGTGTTTTGAGATAATTGAGCCATTTCCTGATTGTTCTAGAAGGTTTTCTAGATACAGTTAAATTGTGAATGCTGTGTCATTGCTTCATGTTTCTTTGTTGGAGCTTAAAGGCCTCTCTTCTTCTGTGTTCAGTTATGGTTCTTGCGTTTACCGCATTCTTGGTGGTTGAGGCAGTGAATGGGAACAGATGTTTGAATAAGCCTTAGCATGTAAGCACTTTCTCTGTCATCAGAGTTACTCAAATTAATAATTTATCAACAACAAAAGGCTGCATGTTACCATTGTTTTTTTTTCCAGTTTAACTTGTGTTTAACATGTAAATGTTCTTACAAGGACATGCACCTAGCAGGGTGGCATGCATTTGAATCATGCTAATTTACAGTTCTTTTACACCAATGCAATGTTATCCTCTTTGAGCCCAGAGGAGTGAAAGCTGTCTGCTTGGAGCAGTTTTAACACTTGTTAATGCCTAAGGAGACACTCCCTCTTTTCATACCGGTTAGCTAGTCTGCCTTTTATGTGCTTCGCAGTCTGTGGAAATATAGTAGGTCTATATGTTTTTAAATTAGGCAGTAATTATGAATGGGTACACTCTGGAATGGTTCATAATGAAAAACAATATCCTCTGGATCATTTAACTGATTCATTTGATTACATTTCAGTGGAGTTTATTTTAAAATTGTATTTATTTTATATATAACACTATCCATGTGGCTGTAGTCCCCTAGCCCACACACAGTGACCAATGGCAGTGGGTGTCATGGCCTGTCACTGGGTTGATGGTAAGGACTGCTTGATGTTTGGATTGAGTTATCATCTCTTGCTGCGGCCCAATGTGCTTTTGGCCCACACAAGAAGGGTATCTGTCTATGCCCTCCAGTTGCTACAGGACCTCGGTCAACTATGCCCTTTGTCCGACTTGATTATCATGAGCACCTTCTCCATGACAACGATGACTAAAGGTGCTCACATGGCAGCATACAGTGATGCAGACAAGGGAGGATCCCAAAGACTTTCGTGTTGCTCAAAATGTACAGATTAGCATTTCAGTAGCCAAGAAAAAGACCTAGCAATAAAATGCTTAATAATGGCTTGATTTCATTTTTACTGGGGGGGGGAGGTGGGTTCTTGTCATTGTTTAAAGTCAGTCATGTTGCTGTACCCAGGAGGGGGGCAGGGGTGGATAGCAGCGAGGGCAGTGGTTAACAACATACTCCCCCTCCACAGAGGAAGGAGCAAAGCCCAGTAAATCCCTCTAGTCTTTGGGTCTGGGCCCTCCTCTGCCCTTGTAGCCAATCAGCAGGCAGAGAATACAGGCCTTTCTCACGCCACCAAGGCCCAACTTCTTGTTCAGTTTTCTCCTCCTCACCACTGTCTTTCTGAATATGGAGGGAACAGGTTTTGTCAGTTAAGAAGAAGACGTCACAAAATAACATAAATTTGCTTTGGCTTCACTGGTGGTGACTTTTGCCCACTGATAAACTAAAGGTGAATAAACCTGGAATAAACTTTGAGACATGCCTGACTCTGAGTTAAGTATTAAACTAAGTAAGCTTATGCTGATTTGTGAGACAGGAAACTTTTACATGAAATATTTTGGTAATTCTCGATTGGTAGTGCATTTAATTATATTTGATTATTTTTTTTATTTATATGTTGTATAAAAAGCTCTCCTCATGGCTGAAAGCTGGAAAATCATATAGAAGTTTAATGTTCCTATTAGAGCCCGACCGATATATCGGCTGGCCGATATTATTGGCTCAGTTTTGGTTTAGTCCTGCTTGCAACAAAACAATCTCAAGAGTTGCTTGGGAGCCGAAAGAGCCAGCTGCTTTAGTGAACCGAGCCAAAAGAGCCGGTTCTCCAAAAAAAAAAACTGGAATACCCATCACTAGTAGCTAGAATGTGATGCAAAAATGCCATTAGGCCAATCTACTGTATGTAAATATGATGTAAAGAGGCAGAATAACAATAAATGTTGCCTAAATAAACCCAATTTAGAATCCATTAGAGCCAAACCTAAGTTTTTTAAACAATTCAAGATTTATAGTGAATTTTTACATCACTAAATATATCGGCGATTATATCGGCTATCAGCAGCTCCAACTCTCATTATATCATTGTATTGTATTGTATTGTATTGTATATAATATTGTTTCATATCGGCCACAACAAAATCCATATCGGTCGGGCTCTAGTTCCTATATATGTAAGACACACATGGTAATGTGGCTGCACTGGGCAACTAGCTGGACAAATAATAACTGTTCTGGTTATTTAGGACATTTCTTTTCATGTCAAGATTTTTTTTTATTTATCAGTTTTTTGTTTTTTTGTAATTCAAATTTTAACCAAAAATGCTTTATTATTTTTTTTAAATTTTTTGTCTTTCTCTTAGTCCATAGACAAATGACATGGGAAACATCAGCTGCCAGCATGAGGAAAAGCTTATTGTAACACTCTGCTGCCAACAACTTCCTAAGGGGAGTGCAGAAAGCAGGGGTCATCTCCATTGTCCCTCCTACATAGTTATTTAATCCCCATATTATACGTTCTATTTAGTTTT
Organism: Boleophthalmus pectinirostris; assembly: GCF_026225935.1. Taxonomy (NCBI): domain Eukaryota; kingdom Metazoa; phylum Chordata; class Actinopteri; order Gobiiformes; family Gobiidae; genus Boleophthalmus; species Boleophthalmus pectinirostris. Next base: position 25,679,226 of record NW_026571515.1, read on the forward strand.
CCACTGCAGCTCCCTATTCAGGGCCTGCCAAGGTATTACTGTGCTGTGGGACAGCCATATGACTATATTGTTGCTGGCTTGCCAATGAAAAGATGCATGCTGGGTATAAGTGTGTCATATAAGCACAACAGAAAATACTGTCACAGTTAGGCCTGTCATGATGCTTAGGAAAATATACACTATAAACAATAAAACATTTAAACAAATTTATGCCACTGACACAGCAACCCTTAAGCAGAATTACCTCAGCAAAAAATACTTTAAATATATAATATGGTTCATGAACACGAAATGAAATAAATAGCAGAATGAAACACTTTAGTAGTTTACTAGTATCTAGAATTAGTGATATAAGTTATTTATTCAACCTAGTGTCTTACTAGCTATATATATATATATATTAGGGGTGTCAAATTATCGCGTTAATTGCGATTAATTAATTACAGTCATATTTAGCGCGTTATGTTTTTTAATCGCGTTAATCTAATTTTTAATCTCTAACTTTAGTGTTTCTGTATGCGAGTTGCTTTATTATAAAACCTGTTTTTATGTGTTGTTGGGACAACAACAACACAAACACACACACAAAAAACACATTTATAAATTTTTGTATTTCGGTAATTCCACTCATTGCCGGAAACCCGCACAAAACGCGCGCAGTAACAGCGATGTAAACGGCATGTTAACGTTGGACGAGGTCGAAGAGCCAGTACAACAGAGTCAGCGGTGCACAGGTAAAAACGCATTCGTGTCTTGGAAATTATTCTCCCGACGTGAAATATAAAAGAAAATAACAAATATAATATCGCCTACAACTTAAATGTCACTGGTGAAAACAACCTGCATAGGCTCATGATGTCTGCACTACTGTCCTATAGTGACCTGCCACATGAGGGGACACACACACAAACAAACACAAACAAACACACACCCTCATCATCGTCATTAACCTTAGAACGCGCGGACCACGTTTCCTTCCGTAGTTAATGCGCGGACACCGACATGCTCCCGTGCGCCGCGTGTGGACCGTGTTTTCTCGCGTACGCTGCGTAAACTGCGCTTCCTCCTGTGCGCCTCTAAACCAGAACTAACACCAAGACTAAAACCAGGTCTAAACCAGGACTAAACCAGAACTAAAACCAGAACTAAAACCAGGTCTAAACCAGGTCTAAACCAGGTCTAAACCAGGACTAAACCAGGACTTAAACCAGGACTAAACCAGAACTAACACTAGGACTAAACTAGGACTAAAGCAGGTCTAAACCAGGACTAAAACAAGGACTAAAACCAGTGATCTCATATATAAAGCATTTCTCTATTAATAATATTTTTAATATGGTTAAGGAAAGACTGGACTTTTTATTGTCTTTAAGTAGACAAAAGTTATTATGTTCAGATTTCCTCATCTTTGCTACTTTACAGCAAACAGTTTCTTATTCATGGAGACTTGGGCTCAACAGCCAATTTGGAGAGATTTGTTAAACAATAAATTACTTTATAAAGTCACTTTTTTTAATCTATATCAGTCTTTTGATCTGCCACAATAATGTAATAATGAATTTAAATGAAAATACCTCAAATTGAAGGCTTTTCTCAGCAATTTTTAGGTGAGATTAAAATGAGATTAATTAGATTAATTAATTACAGATCATAATTAATTAATCTCTCAATTTTTTTAATCGCATGACAGCACTAATATATATATGTGTGTGTGTGTGTGTCGAAAGAGTCATCTGTTCTGAATCTGAACCAATATATTTTGAAATATGGCTGTTTTCCTATTGTTTGGTTAAGAGGAATTTCTTTGAAATGTTGGTTTTCTCAGGGGACATACTGTTTAGATTTATAAAAAGAGCTGTGAAATATAAGCATGGTACTTTTTATATTAGTAATATTTTTAATGCTATGCAGATGTTTACTGTGATGCTATTTTTAGGGTTTTAGTTCATAAAGCTTTCGCCAAAGCTCTCAGAATATAAAAGAATATATTGTATTGTTGTTGAAGGATGTGGACTTTAGTGTTTTTCTAAAATGGGTCAGCAGCTGTTACAGGTTGGAGGGAAAAGACAGAAAAAGCTGGCTGAACAAAGAGTTTGCTCAGTATTGGGGCTTAAGGAAAGGTACAGTGAGGCTAAGGTTTTTTGTGTTTTACTCTGGTTAAATTTGGATCTTTATGTCTTAAATCTGCAAATGTAATCTTAACATATCAGTAAAAGTTTTAGTAAATGTAACAGCACTCTGTTGTTTTATAGATGAATATAGTGATTCATTGTTATGAAAGGATTTCATCTTATTTGCTTTGTGGGGGCGTTTACTAAATTCACAGCACCCACCTTTGCAGTATGCCACTAGAAAGCATGAGATTGTTGAAATGTTTTGGAATATGCCCGTTGTAAATTCCCTGCTAGAACTGTTCATTTTAATCAGGCCTTTGTAGGCAGCTCAGTGTCCCTGGGAAGTGTCCCAGTACACGTATACATTCCTAGAACTCTCCAATAATGCCTGTCATGATTAAAAATGTGATCCGTGTGATATATTACCAGAAAATATTGCAGGAATGTTGAAGACCATTTGGCAAGATAATAAACTCATTTGAACCACACTTTATAGAAAATATTATCTGCAATGAAACACCACTGTGACACACACTAGTAGTAAGTAAAGAGTTATAGATATATCATTATTATGCCCTTTGCAGCTCAAATGTGACCTTTTATTTTTTATTTTTTAAGTGTTCCACAAGTGCAAATAATTTACAAATGATACATATTGTGCCCCCAAAAATATTTTGTTATCTTTTGACTGATAAGTCAATATAGTAATTATTGTGACAGGCCTTTCATGAACTGTCAGATATAGTATTGTTTAAAAACACTCTTGGACTAATGATATGAACAGAGACATTTTGGGAATCTTATGCCTTGTGTTTCTGTGTCTGATATTGTTCTTACTGCATTGTCTTTCTGTCACAGGCACTCACAACAGAGTAAGGCAGTGTCCAGTGAATGAGCATGGCTGCCTGGACCTGGACGTATGTCTCCCTATGAGCAAGTTCTGTGATGGAGTCCCAGATTGCTCTGACGGTTGGGATGAGGGGCCTCACTGCAGAGGTAAGGACCACACTGATAATCTCCTCAGTTAAATGATGTTCGAAGTCGTGCTTTCTTTTTAAAATAAAACTTGATGGTGATGATTGTCCTTACAAATATTGAAAGGCTCATTTATGATATGACCAGAACCTGTTTATAAGATTTGCTCATCATGAGTCATGGCTGTTTGAACTTGAAGTGGGCATGTGCATGTTGTGCAGACTGGATTAGAGAGCAAGTCCCACATTGTCATCGCCTCTTCACCACAAGATATTAGACAAATCAGTTATGTCATTTAACCTGAATGTGCAGTGTGACAGTCACTTTTCTTAATACGCTGGTCAACACCTTCTACCTTTTTTCAACAACTTACATTGCCATGATGCAAAGACCCACTGGCGTGCACAAATGTGCAGTTACCTTCCTGCTCTAAGCTAGTCACACGCCCACTGCCCCCCGCACAAACACTCCAGTAGTGTATCCAGGACTTTTGGCATTGCTATTTGTGATCCCCCGCCTCTTCACGGAAAGGGAAAGGTCTGGCCTTTCACAAGCATTTCTGTGTTTTCTCACACAAACTGCAGGGTTGTGCACGTATACCTGGCCACCAGTGTCTGAAAGCACACTTTGTCAGTAGTATGTCTTAGGTTGTTGACAGCAGTGCTTAGAAAGGTAGGTCAGGTTATATCTGCCAGAGAAGCAGCTGAACATTTTTATATATTGTCACAGAATATTACAATAGTTACATTTTTATATATCTTTGCATTATATTGAAAGTTACAGGACAAAACTTTTATTAAATGAAAGCTGATACTATATAAAACTGTAAACCAATACCGCTTTGTTCTTTTGGGATATGTAATTTATTAATCAAAGATCTTTGTCCTGCTTGTTGAGAGTGAATACCCTTTTGCTCTTTCAAAAGTGACTGATTGAATGGGAAAAGAAAATGCGGTCCCTGCATCCCTTTTAAAAGCTTTCTTAAACCTTCCCTGATTATTGTACTGCCCCAGTGCCATTGTCTATGCATGCAGTTGGCTGCATTGTTTTTCATGTACCTCTAACTGTGGAATGAGAATCGGTCATAGACTACTTGAGGCTCCCTAAAGCACCGCTTCATAAATCTTGAGCTAAATTAGTTTATTGACTGCTTTTATTTGTCCTGCAAGACCAGACTTGTTTAATTATATTGTCTTTTGCCTGGCTTTTTAGTCTTTTTCAAACCGTAACTTCTTGTAACTGAGTTTTTAGTTTATATTTACGGGCATGTGTGTTTGGGAGATGTTGAATTTTTGTAATAATTTCTGCGTATTGCCACTGTTTGAGTCTACTAAAGTTACTGTGTGTTCATTACTCAAGCTGTTGGCCCGCCTGTATTTGCTTTTGGTTACTTTGCCCTCTTTAACTATGCAATAGGCAAACACAAGGAGCCTGCCAATATACTCAATAGTTAGTTTTACCTATACCCCTATATTATGCACACCCTAATCATGTGACTAATATTCACTCTCAGTTTCCCGCAAGTCGTATTTATGGTTTCCCATCATCACTGTTTATCTGTGACCTGATTGTGTAATACTCTAACACCTAGCTTGACTTCAAACATGTTATGCTTGTTATATGTTATACATCACATTTTTTAAAGACAGGATTGTGCTTGATCCAAGGGGAAAAAAACGCAACAGGAAGTAAGGAGATAATGATTACTATAAGGATTTCAGTTGATTGAAATTGATGGGAAAACGATAGGCTCCTGTCAGCTTGGGGCTGTAGTCATGGACATGTGAAAACTTGTCTCTTGACGGCAAGAGCACAAAGCTAGGAATGTCCTCATTGATGTAGGGGCTACTTGGATTATAACACATATTTTAGTACACTTAAAAGGTGATTCAAGTTGAGATAAAAAAATGTTTCCATAAGATTCCATAAGAGCTTAACCAGTTATAATTTACATGGATATTGCATTGTCACTTTCATCTGAAAGGCTGACTCATGACAGTCCACTGTATATGGATATGTGTGCGCATATATATATATATATATTAAAAAAAAAAAATATATATATATATAATATATATATATATATATATATATATATAATATATTTTTTATATATATATATAGATAAATACATTAATTAATTAATTAATTTGTTATTATTATTACTGTTATGATAGTATTTTTTTTATTCTTTTGTGACATCTGTACTGTTGTATACCATTCATTTGAAAGTTAACCTTGCAAGTCACATTCTCCTTTACTCTGCTCTCTCTGCAGTGTTGTAATAGTAGTTTTGAAGTATATTATATTGCCTATAATAAGGAAGCTTCCTGTCTTATCTTGCAGACAATAAATTGCTCATGGCTATTGTGCATTTAAGTACTTTCTATTTGGGGTCTTCCGGTGAAGCTTTATGTTCTCACTTGCTGTAGATTAGTGAAATGAAGGGTTTCCATGTGTGCAGTAACAGGATCACTGGTTGAGGCATGCTTCTGCAGTTCTGAGGGCCTTGTGTCACCAGGAGTTGTTTGCATTGTTCATTAACCCGGGGTCGAACGTCTGACACACTGCTGTTGTGTGTGTTCTGAAATACTTGGCTAAATACTTGAATGTATTTGTCCATGTGCCTTTTCATCTCTAGTACTGTACAATGATCATGCTTGTTCTTAGATTATGGACTTTAACTGTTAGAAGCCCTTTGTTTGAACGCTATTAAGGTTTGGTTATAAAAGAATAAAATTAGTATTAGAGGTTGTTTTCAGAACAATCCATATACATTATAAATTTCAAAATTGAATCATTTAATTTCACTAAGTCATTTTTTTTTCTTTTGTTGACAGAGATGAATTAAAATGCATTAATTAATTAAGTCAAATTCAAATTAAGATATAAACTGCATTTATTATGAATGATGTGTACATATTCCATTATTATTTTAATATCAGGATGCATTTGTGGCCAATATTCCACACCATTAGAGAAGTCCTTCCTTGGAAAATGAGCCTAAACGGAGGTGGACTCCAGTGCTGGTCGCCTGTGGTCTCTTGCTGAGGCGTGCTAAATGGATTGGATATGGGCCACGGTGTTTGCTGGGGGACTCTTCCTTTCACTCAGGGCCACAACAAAAGAGCCATTGTAGCAGACAGTGCCATGGCCTTTGTATAATGAGGACCCTTCACTGGTCCAATCTCCACTCTTTACAGTCACACTATCGCTCACTGTATGTACACTGTGTCATTCATTCGTGCTAAATAATTTTTGTTTTGACAGTGTGTTGGGCAGTTCTAATGAACCTAATAGTTCTACCCTCTGATTTTACATTGTTAATGTGTAATTTTTAGCCCATTGTTTCTCATATTGTATATTGTTGGATGGTTTTGTGAGTGAATATCAGCATAAATATGTGTTTGTCTGGTCACGAGAGTGTACTCTGTTTTAATGTAGCATTTATTGTATTAAAAATTAAAAATCAACTATAGCCACCCATTTTGTACTATATAACTCTCTTTTTGAATTATGTCTAATCAAGTTATTGCTATGTCTTTGAACTGTTTCATAATATCAGATAAGGGTTATTAGTTTCAAGTTTCATTCTGAATATAATGGGAGTGTCAACACAGATATGACACCATCAATGTCCCATTTATCCTGTAGCTCTGACATACACGATGTCTGTAGGGACGTGGAGATGCAGGGTGCTCTGAGCGTCCCTGCTTTCTTTTGCTGCCAAAAGACTGTGTCCTTGAGTTCCCTCTGGGGTGGAATAGAGCGGGCTTTCTCTCTCCCACATGTGTGCATTCAAATTGCCTCATCTGTCACATCATACATGCACCAGCCCCTGCTCATCCTGCAGTGGTGTTTTATCTCTTGTGATACCGCATGATGCAACTCTGGGAGATTTGCAAAGATTATGATCAATTATAGGAAGCTGTTTTGCACATTGGTAAGAAAGAAATTACTTTAATGGCCTCATATTATGTTGAACTGACCTTTTGAGCTCTTTTCATATTATGTTTTCCCTTGTTTCATTTATGTGTGTAAACTCAAACTCAAAACACTTGGTTCCACCTGCTGAGGTGATGCCCTCCTTTAGGAAGTTCTCCTGTGTGTTTTTAAAATGCATATTCCTTCACTGGACGTGATAATTGCAGCATGGAAATTGCTCATTAGTAGCACCTATTGTTTTTCCTGACTCCTCAATGCTCTACTCCATGTCTTATTTACAACTATCTTTATTTTGTACGCATATGTGCCAACTTCCTTATGCATGTTTCCATACATCAGGATTATTTTAAGTTTTAAAACATGAAACACAAAGCCAGAGGTATCCAAAAGTACAATTTGATCTATCTGGCTAAAAATATTTAAAAATTATATTGTGCCTAATGATTTCTTTATCTTTGTTTCTGTTTAGAACATGCTACAGCCTGTGCCTCCCATGGGTGTCAGTATCACTGTGCAGTAACTCATGACGGTCCTAAGTGCTACTGTGCTCCTGGGTATGAAGTAGCTGATGATGGAAAGACATGTAAAGGTGAGTGGGATTTACCATGGTTTTCTGAACAAAACAACTGTATTTTGTATATGTTTGTCAGACACTAAACTGGAAATATATGAAAAAACAAATACCAACCAAACAATATGCTAAAAAATCAAGATGAATTAAGATATGTTATTGATATGTTTAATTCTTTTTTTTTTTTTTTTTTTTTTGTAATTCAAGTTTTTTTTGTTTTTTTTTATTTGGCAATTTTAACATATAAGAGACAGCAGCGCATTGCTTTGACATTACCATATTTGGGTCGAAGTGATAACACATTTTAAGAAGTTACATATATATATATATATATATATATATATATATATATATCACAGTGGAAAAAAACAAAAATATTAAACATTTCAATTGTTTTTTCAATTGAGCAGTCAAACGTGTCATAAACACTAAGTCAAAAATAGGTGCCCAAGATTTTACGATAGGTTTCATTCATATATTAATTGCTTAATATTTGTGACTTAATAAAAAGTATTTCTTACTACTGCATTGTCTCCAGTACAAAGAGGCCTACTACAAGAATTTTGATAACTGACTGTTTTCTCTGTTAGATTTCAATGAGTGCAGTGTATACGGGACCTGCTCTCAGACATGTACAAACACAGAGGGCTCCTACACCTGCAGCTGTGTGGAGGGTTACCTGCTGCAGCCAGACAACCGCTCCTGCAAAGCCAAAAATGGTATGTTTTTTTTATTTATTTTTTTTACTTTGGTCATTGAAACACATCGATTGTACAAAATATCAGTTGTTTCATATAAGCTTTAAATATTTTTGGTTTCCATTGTGTACATTTTACTTCAAGGGCCCATATTACACTATTTACCGAAATATGTTATAACGTTGTTTCCTTGTTAAAAACATACCTGATATTCATATGTAGGTTGAGTTAATCTCTCAAAGGGAAAACACCTAGTGATGTCACAGGACATGCTCTGCTGTGTTTTTAAACTTTGTACACCTTCACAATAATGATTTGGATAATTTCAGTCCTGGAATTGCCAATCTCTATTGCACAAAGGTAATAGAAGGCTGTTAACTTGATAACTGCTGCTTCATAACATCACAAGATGGAACAGAGCATTTTGAGCGGTAGAGATGTAGACCGACTAATAATAAAATGTGTGAATGAAACAAAACACAGCTCCTGGTATGTTTTTCAGGAGGTAACAATGTTATAACATGGCTTAAAGTTCACAATAGTCAATTTTGATATATTGATATATTGATACCTTTATGATATTCACATATTGCATAATCCCTTAAAATCCCACTTCTTCCTTTACAGTTCCCGTGGATCGTCTTCCAATGCTCTTGATTGCCAACCTCCACGATATTCGGTGCACCACTTTATCAGGCTCCATGTCCAGACTGCCCTCCATCACGACAAAGCAGACGATGGCCATGGACTTTGTGTACTCTGAGGAGAAGGTCTGCTGGATAGATGTGGGAGACACCCCTGCAACCACTCAACTCAAGTGTGCCAGCATCCCCGATCTCAAGACCATCACCAACATCCACACCATCAACATCTCCCTCAGCCTGCACCGTGAGTACTAATTTCATGAAACTTGAATAGAAAGATGGAGAATATGATGAGAGTACGATAGGTGTGTGATACGTGGTGTTGTTGTATCCAGTTGATCCAGTGTAAAAATGTTGAAACTGGGACATCCATCTCTAACACAAGAAATGTCTTTTCATTGAATCAGTTGTACCAATTGTACATAAATAAACATGGTTTATGTGTGAAATGTTATGATGCAATTTGAAATCCTTCAATGCAAAAGGGACAGTAGTGTTAGTACAGGTACTTTAGTTATAAGTCTACTTCATAAGGTATGTTCAGCCACCAGCTAATGTTAGTACTACAAATTTTTTGTAAATGTGAGACATGTTAGATTTCTTTCAGTATTACTAAACAAATGATAAACAAAGGCTGAATTTAATCTCTAACAGAGTACTTAAATCAAAACAAGGTGACATTTTTATGAACCTGGTAGTGTCTTGACATGAAACAATTTTATAATCGTAAAAATGTAGACGAACATAAAAGCTGAGGTGTGTGTTTGTGTGTATTATGAGATTCTGCCTGTGACAAGCACTGAGAATTTGCCTCAGGCATGGAACAGCAGATGAGAAAAACAAGTGGTGAAGCTAGGTCTGTAGACCCAGAAAGGCAGGATACATAACTGGAGATTAAGTAATTAGATGTCTTTTTGCATGTAGATAAACTTGTACAGCAATTGAGTGACAATCAAGAGATCATCTCAGAAAACATCTCAAAACTTGGAGGGGTATTGTTGTGTGTTCTCTACACTCTTGCGTAGGCCTTTGCGTGATGAGTATGCCACTTTGAGTGAGACAGACAAAATGAGAGCAGACAGTTGTATAGTGAAACAAATGGTAGTGATTTGTTGTACCATTGGTGGAAGTGGTCATGCAGATGGTATTTACATTCCTCTTGTGGGTTATGTCAGCTTTAACAAACCTTACATTCCTACAGCCGTCTTCAGTCCTGTCCTGTCAGGTCACACTGACAGGCACATGCTGTTGAGGCACACTCACATACTGACCCACATAACTCGTGCATTACTTGGTAACATATTACCTTTTTATGAATGGAGTTTTCATGTGTTACTGATAAATGTAAGCTGGATAACTTGGACAGGGCAGGCATGTTTGCTGTACTGTATGGCACTGTATGTTTTAATGAGGTGTCAAAAACTGTATAAATATTTAATCGTAAGAATATATTTTACTTCAGCAAAGCTCAAAAAGCTAAAGACAAAACAGAAGACCTTAAACCTTGATTTCAATAATACATCGAAGCCTCAATTTAATATCTTCGACATTGTAAGTTGCATTAACAAGTGTCTAATATTTCCTCAATGTTATTACTAGTTTAGTTATTCTTTATCCTTTTGTGGAATGAATATCAATGTTTACAATTTATCCAGACAATCCATATAAATAAAATGTTATAACCAGATAAGTTAACCAGGTGTCTCTTACAGTAAGGCACAGAGACATGGCCATGACTGGCCTTAAATGGATTTTTTGGTTCTGTGGAGGCGGGATGGGGGTTTGGTGCAGAGTTCACGCAAACATGGTGATTTATAGCTTCTGGGATGCTGAAAGAGCAGGGCAGATAAGTATACGAGGCTTCCAGATGTGGCCTGCTCTGTCTGCGTATGTGAAGATAAAAGGGAAGCTCAGTCCACCCATCCCATCCTCTCCACCCTCTCAAGACTGGACCTTCACTTCTTTTTTCACTTGGCAAATTCATCTCAAAGTTCTTTCAAAAATAAGTTATATTGAAGTTTGGATTGAGTAAGGTTTGTCTTTTCTTATGATTCTGAAAGTAGTGTGAAAATACCTTGTGTATAAATATACAGTATAAATAAGTACATGCATTTTTTACCATTCTTCATGTAAATAACTTAAAATAAAATGTGTCATTGCCAGTCAGACCCCCCTGAGCTGGTGTAATGTTTCACAAGGGCTGTTTTGAACTGGTAGGTGTCGGGGACAGGAAGTGGTGGGGTTATGAGGGCAGTGGTTTGGTAAGGAGAAGAAAAAGGGGAGGGATTTTTTTTCTTTTTCCCAGCAAACTTTCCACTTACCAGAAACTTCTTGGGGATGTCGACAAGCTGTTGGTTTCTTGGATAGGGGTTCTACCACTTGGCTATTACACAATTCTGAGTGAATGAGTTACACAACAAGGCTTACTGTCTTAAAAACTAAATGAAGCCAATGCAGAAGAAACTGGCTGAGTTTAAAATCATATAATAGAGGAAATATCACAGTTTGTTGGCTAAACTGACAAAAAATATGCAAAGATTTCAATTGAACGGGCAATTTCGCTAAATTTCTACAGATTGATCAATTTCATGTTGTGTGTGTGTGTTTTAATAAAATGGCTTTATGTTGGCTTCATATTCATGAATTAAACTTAAACAAGATAGACTTTTAATACTTGCCATCTTAAAAATTTTATTTTATTTTTTTCCCCCAAATTATGAACTCTGCTTCAAACCACATGCTTTTTCTGACAGAGAATAGCCTTATACCTTTTGATAAAAAATAGGCTGATCTTTGACAATTAAAATCAATGTGGATTTTTGATCTGGAGAGGTTTAGCTCCACTGCTGAAGAAATATCAAAATCCCAGATCTGTTATAACCCTCACCTTTACCTCAAGATCACAGTTGTTCCTTGGATTAACTCAAAGACAACTGTGTCACTTTGATTGTGGATGTATGTGAGGTAAGCCTGTGTGGTGTGTATACAGACCAGTGCTTTGAAAGAAATCGCAGAGGCAGCTGTTAAAACACTTCCCTGCTCAGGATTCGGTGCATCCTCATGATCCCCTGTGCCCCAGAACTGCATGTGGTTACACATTTGCTTACAAGCTGTCATTCCCACATCCTTTCTGCCATTTTATCAAGAGGATCTTTACTTGACAGACAAAAAGTTTAAATGCTGTTGAGAAAGTTATTTATTATATAATACTTTTTTTCCAAGTGCTCTATTTTCTAAATTATATTTTGTGCAAGAATTGTCAGTTTTGTTAACCAGTTCCTGTCTTTTATCTGCTTTCTTTAGATGTTGAACAGATGGCTATTGACTGGTTGACTGGAAACTTCTACTTTGTCGATGATGTGGACGACCGGGTGTTTGTGTGCAACAAAAATGGCCAGACTTGTGTGACTCTTCTGGATCAGGAACTGTACAATCCCAAAGGAATCGCCTTGGACCCAGCCATGGGGTTTGTGCTACATCCTTTCCACTTGACCTGAAATGACCTTCTGAAGTACTTTAGGCTGAAAATAGGATCTTATGATCAGACAGGCTGCTGACTGGGCGGTCAGTCTAAACCTTAAGTGCAAGGATGTCTTTTGTGGTTCCTTGTACTGACCGATGCATTTCCTTTTTTTACGAGTATCACTTCTAGAATTTCAAAATACACAAAATTCTGGATTTCTCTGTACTTTTAACCTTTTAACCTGAAATAACTGTGGTTTTAGATTAAGCTAAAATTGGGGTTGAATTTAGATTTCTCTTTCTTTCTTGCAGAAAAGTGTTCTTCACAGACTATGGCTCCACTCCAAGAGTCGAGCGTTGTGATATGGATGGACAGAACCGGACTAAACTCGTGGACAGTAAAATCGTCTTCCCTCATGGTATCACTCTGGACCTGGTCAACAGGCTGGTGTACTGGGCTGATGCATACCTCGACTACATTGAAGTGGTGGACTATGAAGGAAAGAACCGCCACACCATTATTCAGGGCCTGCTGGTGAGCTATCAGTGCAAAAGACTTGGACTTAGATAAATTTATTGATCCTCAAATAAAGCATAAATGCATATGTACATAAGTATACATAAGTAAAAATAAAATATAGAAATATACTATATCTCAACTATACAAGAGGTCATTAAGGAGAAAGATTAAAAAGATTAAAAAGTGATTGACATAGGCTTATCTATTGCATGGTATTACTATTACAATTGTGAGTTGTTCTAGTATGGTATGAATATAGTCCTGTATCTCTCACTGTTTGACAAACAATGCAATTCAGCCTACTCAAATTAATATAATATCTTTACAGAGTACACAGAATATGCTCAATCACCAATTTATTAAAGTGATTGTTCAAGAGCTATGTAGGCTTTTACTTTTTATAACCCTAATAGAGATTACTTAAAAAGGCTGTGATTTCCCTTGCCAATACTAACTTAACACATAACTCTTGCTATAGCAGAGTGGTCCCTATCTCACTGTAGAGTAATGAACTGAATGAAATCAGGGCTCTTTTGGCGAGGGGACGGGGTGTGTAGGGGTAACATGATCCCAGCCCATATATCACACTGTCAGAGGAGCAAAGCTGCGTAAAACTGGCCCCTATAAAAATAAAGCTTTTCAACAGATGGACAAAACAAATTCAGTTGTTTTTTGCCAAAAAACGTAGAACACAAATCATAACAATAACAAAGAGTTACATTTATATATATCTTTACATTGTATTATTTGTTCATGCCACACCTGGTGATGTTAATCTATCTACAAGCACATGAAATGGATGGTTCTGTCAGTGTTATTTTAGTGGATTGTTTTGAAAAAGGTATCTCGGATACACCAAGTATGTTTATTATTGCAGTATTATTAGAATCTGTTCAAAATGCATTGGGAATAAAGAGCTACATAAGCAGTATTGAAAACAGAAGAACTTTGCTTTTCAAGTTTGTGTGCAACTAAATTTGTCAATGAGATATAATAATATTTATTGTTTGTATAAATTTTATGTATGTTATTGACCATATGATCTAATTTCAGATCGAGCATCTTTACGGCCTGACTGTATTCGAGAACTATTTGTATGCAACAAACTCTGATGAAGGTAACCTCAACCCCAAGACCAGTGTGATCCGAGTGAACCGCTTCAACCGCACAGACTTCCATGTGGTCACACGTGTAGACAGAGGCGCAGCACTGCATGTGTACCATCAGAGACGCCAGCCTCAGGGTACAAGACAGAAGCCAAAGATAATTAGATCATCCTGTTAATATTTTATGTATTTGCATTTCATGTGGGTCCTTGCTCTGTCCTTGTCCAGTGCGCAGTCATGCTTGTGCCTTGGACCAGTTTGGGAAGCCTGGAGGTTGTTCAGACATCTGTTTGTTGAGCAACAGCCATAAGACAAGAACATGCCGGTGTCGATCGGGGTTCAGCCTCGGTAGTGACGGGAAATCCTGCAAAAGTAAGTGTTGAAATTGATGACAACTTGACAACTTTTCCTGGATTCCACATACAAAATGCATATAAGCAGAAAATTTATAGTTATAATAGGTATATTCTCTCAGTGAATAAATTATGTTCTGACATCTGATTTGTAATTTTTTCTATCTTGAACAATGTATACTTTTGTCTTAGATATTTTCATATATACTCATACACTCATACATATTACTATGTTTTTTTCTAGAACCAGACCATGAGCTGTTCTTGGTGTATGGCAAGGGTCGTCCGGGCATCATCAGAGGCATGGACATGAATGCCAAGGTCCCTGATGAATACATGATCCCCATTGAAAACCTCATGAACCCCAGAGCTCTGGATTTCCATGCTGCCAGTGAATTCATCTATTTTGCGGATGCTACAAGCTACATCATTGGCCGACAGAAGATAGATGGGACAGAGAGGGACACTATATTAAAGGAAGGTAAGCGTTTGCATGTTCTTCTTGGAGACTCAAACCACCAAAATTGAGTTTTAAATTCTCAACAGTAAAAAAGCTATTTTTATCTATCCTTTGCTCTTTTAACTCAGGTATTCACACTGTAGAGGGGATAGCAGTGGACTGGATGGGAGGTAATCTTTATTGGACAGATGATGGACCTAAGAAAACTATTAGCGTTGCCAGGTTGGAAAAGGCTTCCCAGACCCGCAAGACTCTTATAGAGGGAAAGATGAGTCACCCCAGAGCAATTGTGGTGGACCCTCAGCATGGGTAAGAAAGACATTAAATATGAATGAGATATATTGATCATAGCCCCATGACCAGATTGCCTCTTCATCATGGCATTTTAGTATTAGATGACAAGTGTTTTTGACCTCAAACTTAAAATGTGGTTTGTTCTACACTACAGTTCCTCTAATGATAAATTATTGTTTTCTAGGTGGATGTACTGGACAGACTGGGAGGAGGATCCTACTGAGAGCAACAGAGGCAAAATCAAGAAAGCTTGGATGGATGGTTCTCATCATCAAGTGTTTTTGACAAGCAAGACTGTGCTGTGGCCGAATGGTCTGAGTCTAGACATTCCCCAGGGAATCTTGTACTGGGTGGATGCATACTATGATCGCATTGAGCTTGTGTACCTCAACTCTACAGAAAGAAAGGTTTGCAATTGTAAAGAACATCTTAAAAATTATCATAAGTTAAAAAGATTAGGTGTCATGATTTATTCCTTTAAATCTTACAGGTTGTGTATGAAGGTCAGGAGCTGAATCACGCATTTGGTTTGTGCCATTACAAGCAATTCCTCTTCTGGAATGAGTATCGTGGTGGAAGCATTTATAAATTGGATCAGGAAACCAAAAATGTAACCTTACTTCGCAATGAGAGGCCACCTATTTTTGAGATCAGAGTCTATGATGCACAGCAGCAGCAAGGTAGTCTTTAAATTCTATTATAAATCCCATCAAGTGATTTCAGTATTTATATTTATATTTTTGCTTTTCATTCAGGGTCCAATGCATGTAGAGTTAACAATGGTGGCTGCAGCAGCTTATGCCTTGCTATTCCTAATGGTCGGTCCTGTGCCTGTGCAGACGATCAAATCTTGGATGTGGATAACGTCACCTGCAAAGGTACTTAGCTGCTTCAGCAGTGGAAGGTTTCACTAATACTTTTCTCGGCAAGACTTATGGTTATTACAGTAATCCAGGGAGTACTTTCCATTTGAGGCAGCAACCAAATGAAGGGAGAGGTTTCAATAAAGTCTGCCAAGGAATGTCACAAAATACAAATGCTCAAAGAAATTTAGTTGCATAGCTTTTGTTTCACTGTCCAAACTCTTTCTGCTCTTTCCCCAAACTTAGCCAACCCCTCCTATGTGCCCCCGCCTCAGTGCCAACCTGGGGAGTTTGCCTGTAAGAACAACCGCTGTATCCAAGAGCGCTGGAAGTGTGACGGAGACAACGATTGTCTGGACAACAGTGACGAGGTGCCGGAGCTTTGCCGTAAGTCTGCCACGTCATTGTCATGGCTACAGCCGCAACACAAAGAAAAACATAAAACTCATGTAACTCGCAAGAACTGCCAGTTTGTAGTTTCCGAGATTGTTTCTTTCCATGGAGTTTAATGTGGTAGTAATTACTATGACATGCTTTCTTCTCATCAAACGAGCTTGGAGCTAATTTGTTTAATGTCTTTATTTTTAAAGTTTCATTTCGTGTGTCACACACAATATTCATGGTGCATTAGTTTTAGCATTTGGCTCATTGTCTTTTCTCTTGTCTGAATTTTTCCAGACCAGCACACTTGCCCAGCTGACCGGTTTAAATGTCAGAACAACCGCTGTATCCCCCTTCGTTGGCTTTGTGATGGAGACAATGACTGTGGCAATGATGAAGATGAATCTAACACTACCTGCTCTGGTATGCTACATACTGTTGACTGATATGTACCACTTACGTGAATATACTAATAAATAACATCCACAACAGTAAACAGACCTGGTACGCATCCCTTAATAATACCACGTATTACTTTTTAAGAGCCGCCTGTGTCTCAATTAAAATGAAAGGGGTAATAAATAACTCTGTGCTTAATTAAGATAAAGCCAGTTGTTAGGGTGCCACCACTTCTAAGTGCTGTCTCTAATAAAAGAATATGTAATATTAGGTTGTAATTTGCCAGGTCTTTGAGGATGTCCTTTTTTGACTGTAATTAGATAATCCTGGTCTGGATGTAGATTTGTGGCTTTTTAATTAGAAAGAAGATGGTTTTATTTAAAAAGGTCTGCTTTTCTTCCTGGCAGCACGCACATGCCCACCCAATCAGTATCCATGTGCCAGTGGTCGCTGCATCCCCATCTCCTGGACATGTGACCTGGATGATGACTGTGGAGACCGCTCTGATGAGCCAGACTCTTGTGGTAGTTTTCACTTTTTATATTTTAACATAGTCTTATTTAAGATATGGCTTATTTAAGATGCGTTTACTTTTATGTTTGCTTTTTCTCTATAGCCTATCCAACTTGCTTCCCATTGACGCAGTTCACTTGTGCAAATGGACGATGCATAAACATTAACTGGCGCTGTGACAATGGTGAGCTCTCATATATTGAAATAAATATATGAATATTTACATATGGTATTCCTGCCTGCACAAATTAATGAAAGATGTATATTTTTTATACAGACAATGATTGTGGAGATAACAGCGATGAGGCAGGGTGCAGCCACTCCTGCTCCAGTGTCCAGTTTAAATGCAACAGTGGCCGCTGTATCCCCGAGTACTGGACGTGTGATGGGGACAATGACTGTGGAGACTACAGTGATGAGACACACGCTAACTGCACCAACCAGGGTAAGAAAAGCTACACACATTTCAATCTGGAGAGACTCTGACACACAAAAAGAAAGTATTAGTAATTTTATTGAATGAGTTTCCTTTGGCTCTCAGATCCCAGCCATAAATATTGCAATGAAGGGTGTGGCTGATGAAGTTTAGGAGATGTATTCCCCCTAAACTTGTATGTTAGAGGTGAGCCTGAGGAAATGAGATGATGAGAAACTGAGGGGGTGCTGGGGAGGAGGTGGGGTGTGGCACAAACTGAAGTGGCTGTGCATCTGCAATGGAGGTTTAAATTGGGCAGACTGGGTTCTGTTTGGGCAAGGAGGAGGTGTGGCAAGTAGCGGGGAGGAGTATTTGGAGTGAGGTGATGAAGGCTGAGGAGCAGGTAAGTTTTGGCGAGACATTCAGGTAGATAGGAGCAAAGTTAGGTCTTCCAGGCTGAATTTGTGCTAGTCATGTAAACAATGTGATATGCCATTGTTTGTATGTTTTTACAGGCATCTCAGTTTCCCTTTTCACATTGTTCAGCTTGTCCCTGCTTGCCCCATTCACTTTTAATTTAGAGTGAATCTCTCTGTTGTTGTTTCGGGATGTGATTAAGTTTATGGTTGGATGAGACCTGACCTAATAATTACAAATATTTTGTGGAATTTGTGGAAAGGAAATGTTTTTTGTTGCTGCAACAGTCTTTTGACATGTAAATGTTACTGGGGGATTCAGTTTAGCAGTTTAGCAAGTTTTACATGTGTATAAGACACCTATTGTCACTGGCACATCCTGCTATTATTTGATCCTTGTAAAACGCCAGCCAAGTGCTGTCAGGTCTCAGAAAGCAGAGGGACTGGGACTCAGCGGGACCTGTTGGTCTAACGAGCAGCCTGTGTGCTGTGTGTGCGTTTTCTGCCTGTGTGTGTTTGTAGGCTTTGTTGGTCTGCCATCTGGAAGTAGTTAGTCATAATAAAAGCATCTCTACTCCTTTTACCTTCACTGTTTTTTTTTTTTTTTACTTATATCTTTTTTCAGGTTCAGTGTGTGGTGCAATTGACTAATTCTTTATTGAAAGTATTACAGTATATTACTTTACACTGTGTTTGTGTTTATTTTCCTATAGCTACTCGACCTCCAGGTGGCTGCCATGTCGATGAATTCCAGTGCCGGATGGATGGTTTGTGCATTCCCATGCGCTGGCGTTGTGATGGAGACACAGACTGTATGGATCTAAGCGATGAGAACAGCTGTGATGGCGTTACACACATGTGTGACCCTGCGGTCAAGTTCAGCTGCAGGGACTCGGGTAGGAACATTAGCTGTAGTTCTGGTGAATGTGATGCAGTCGATATGGTCTAACTGTCCTCCATGAACAGCTCGCTGCATCAGTAAGGCTTGGGTGTGTGATGGAGACAGTGACTGTGAGGACAATTCGGACGAGGACAACTGTGAAGCGTTGGTGTGTAAATTATCTCACCACATGTGTGCCACCAATGACTCCATCTGTCTGCCCGCTGAAAAGCTCTGCGATGGCACTGATGACTGTCCTGATGGCTCTGATGAGAAACTTTGTGGTGTGTAATGTTTTTTTAAATATATTTTATATATATATATATATATATACATATACACACACACACGCACACACATATATATACACATACATGTATATATATATACACATACATACATACATACATATATACATACATATAGAAATGAAATCTATAAGACTTGATTCATAAATAGCAACTCCCTTTTTCCTAAAGATCTGTGTGCAGTGGACAAAGGAGGCTGCAGTCACAACTGTACAATAATTCCTGGAGAAGGATACATGTGTTCTTGCCCGTTGGGTATGGAGCTGGGCCCTGACAATAAGACTTGCCAGATCCAGAGCTTCTGTGCCAAACATCTTAAGTGTAGCCAGAAGTGCGAGCAGGAGAAATCCACCGTCAAGTGCTCCTGCTATGAGGGCTGGGAATTGGAGTCTGACATGGAAAGTTGCAAAAGCACAGGTGAGGAAAATGTATTCTATTTTCCTCACCTTAAATATAAGCATTATACTTGGTTACAAAAGTAATAATCAGATAGTCACTGTGCATTGAATTTATTTGACCACTAAGTGCATTTTTCATATTTATTATTCATTTTTATTTTTCAGATCCTTTCAAACCCTTCATAATTTTTTCCAACCGTCATGAGATCCGAAGGATAGAGCTTCACAAAGGGGAGTTCAGTGTGCTGGTCCCAGGCCTGAGGAACACGATAGCCTTGGACTTTCACCTCAACCAGAGCACATTGTACTGGACCGATGTGGTTGAGGACAAGATATACAGAGGGAAACTCTCTGAAAATGGAGGTGAAAACAGCACACATTTTTCCAATTTTAGTTTATTGGGGAGCAAAATTCAGCCAAGTTAAACCTCTCAGTGACTTACTGAACCCCTTTGTTCCAACCAGAGCTGTGTCACAGCGGCATACCATAGGTACTAGAATTCATTCAGTGCAGTATGCGTTTATTTGTAACCAATTTATACCAAAAATGCATTTTAATGGTTTGGAGTGGAGTTTAACAGTCTGCTGATATACAGAACAAATAATTCTACTATTTTAGCACATCACTGTAGCGCTTTCAAATCTGCCCTACACATTGGCACAGCTCTTTAGGGGCACTTGGAAGGCCTTGTCTTTTCTCATTTGTCTTGGGACTGGGAGTGTGTGACTGCAGGTTTGAAACTGAGATCAGCAACATCCAAATCTGAACTTGGTCTTCATGATTATACTGAAAATACTGATCATACAAGAATGTATGTGTCTGGGTGTTACACAGTTTAAAACTATCTTCGTAACTCATCAGTTTTGAAGGAAAATGATCCCATATTGTGCAAAGGCAAAGCTGACATTGCTCTGATAAGCCTGTGAGGCAGATCATTTTTCCTTACCATTTCTGTTTCTTTGCTCCAGCTCTGACCAGCTTTGAGGTGGTGATTCAGTATGGACTGGCCACACCTGAGGGCCTGGCTGTAGACTGGATCGCTGGAAACATTTACTGGGTTGAGAGTAATCTGGATCAAATTGAAGTTGCTAAACTTGATGGGACAATGAGGACAACTCTGTTGGCTGGAGAAGTAGAGCACCCTCGTGCTATTGCTTTAGATCCCCGTGATGGGTAAGATATACAAAATAAGATTCATTTATACATTTATATAGTATTGCAAAGCATTCACCCAATCATTGTCTACACTTTTTGGTAGTATTCTCTTCTGGACTGATTGGGATGCGAGTCAGCCTAGGATAGAGGCCGCTTCTATGAGTGGCGAAGGCAGGCGCACGATCCACAGAGAGACTGGCAGTGGTGGTTGGCCCAATGGACTCACTGTAGACTATATGGAGAGGCGCATTGTATGGATCGATGCCAGGTAATATTTGCAGCAGGTCTCAATATTACTCCATCCCATTTGGACTGCATCCATCCACACTTACATCAACCACTCCCTTTGCCTCAAATTAACAATTTATAATGGTAAATATTGCTGGTAAAATGTACTATTCAATTGGACTTTTTTATGTGGAATCCTGTAATGGGTCTGTCATTTCCTATTATTCAAATTTTGTTCTGTTACAGGTCAGATGCAATCTACTCTGCTAAGTATGATGGATCAGGGCTCATTGAAGTTTTGCGTGGTCACGAGTATCTGTCGCACCCATTTGCTGTCACTATGTATGGTGGTGAGGTCTACTGGACTGACTGGAGGACAAACACCTTATCTAAAGCAAACAAATGGACTGGACACAATGTGACTGTGGTCCAGCGCACCAACACACAGCCCTTTGACCTGCAGGTTTACCACCCATCAAGACAACCTCAGGGTGAGTCACAAAACCCCATTCAGCGTGACTGCCCAGCCAGACTGAGTCAGACTGTCAGACTGTCAGTAATCAAGCCCACAAGTTTAAATGATAAACAACTCATGGTTCACTGCAGATTCCATTGAGAACTTACTGACACATTGATCTCGTGCTGTGGGTGTGCTACTTGAACACGTGGGGTACATGGAGTCACAATGCATATATTAGCAAGTACTGCCAAAAAGTTTTTATCATTGTCTGAAGACAAGAAATTGACATTGACTCAAGAAAAAGTACAAATTTGATTTAAACAACACATTTTAGGTGTCTAAGTTGTCATTTCAGAAGCTTAATGTGCTTTTTATATCTCAAATAACAGATAAATGTCCTGTATCAGTGATCAGAAAACCACTCAACAGATTAGGGTGATTAGGGTGACTAAAATGTAGAATTGTCTAAATTGGAACAGTGATTGCACTTTTCACGTACTGTAGTATCCAATAGCATACTTATACTTACATACACAGTAACATTTTTTTTGGTTGATGCCTGGATGTTTTCTCATTACTTTTCTATATCTTATTTAGCTCCAAATCCTTGTGCTAAAGATGGCAAAAGCCCTTGTTCCCACCTCTGCCTCATCAACTTCAACCAGACATTCTCCTGTGCCTGTCCTCACCTTATGAAACTGCAAGCTGACAAGCGCACATGTAAAGGTAACAGGAGCTAGTAATGGTTGTATATATTACCATTTCTTTCAAGCATGATTATCTCACACACCTGACAAACATATTATAGCTACTGTGTGCTTAGTACCATTAAAATAAACATAATTAACTAAATTAATACATTTTACATGAAATAATATTTCATGTATTGTATGTGCAGACCTTGTAATTTCAGTTTCATCTTTCATAAATTTCTGGCTTAAGTAATATTAGGAAGTATGTCCCCAATATATTCCAGTGGGAACATAACTATAACTACCACAAATTACTCACAGGCTTGTCATTTAATTGCTTTTTGGTTATATTACTCAGAATCCCGCAAGTTTCTCCTCTATGCTCGTCAAATTGAGATCAGAGGAGTTGACATCGACAATCCCTATTACAACTACATCATTTCCTTCACTGTGCCGGACATAGACAATGTCACAGCTGTGGACTATGATGCTGTAGAACATCGCATCTATTGGTCAGATGTCAGAACTCAAACTATTAAGAGAGCCTTCATTAATGGCACTGGTGTGGAGACTGTTGTGTCAGCTGGTAAGGACCATTTTCGTTGAACTTGAGTTGTCATTGTAAATGCAGTATGTTTGAAATTGCACATATCATTTGCAGATCTTCCCAATGCACATGGACTGGCAGTGGACTGGGTGTCAAGAAACCTCTTCTGGACTAGTTATGACACCAATAAGAAGCAGATCAATGTGGCCAGATTGGATGGGTCTTTTAAAAATGCTGTGGTCCAGGGACTTGATAAACCCCACTGTCTGGTTGCACACCCTCTGCTTGGGTTGGTGTTCAGCAAAGTTTCTTACAGCATCTTTTTTCCATTGTATTATTATGCAAAAAGAGTGGAAGGAGTGTTTAAACTATTTAAATGTATTGCAGTAAATTGTACTGGACAGATGGGGATAACATTAGTATGGCTAATATGGATGGCACAAATCGCACTTTACTCTTTACCAACCAAAAAGGGCCAGTTGGTGAGTAGAGAACTTTAAATTGAGGTTTAAAATTGAAGAGATTATCTTTATGCTGCAGTAATACATGTGCTATTTCTTGTTAGGTCTCTCAATTGATTATGAGAATGAGAAGCTGTACTGGATAAGCTCAGGAAACAGCACCATTAATCGCTGTAAACTGGATGGGTCCAACCTGGAGATACTTGAGGGCATTAAAGGCAAACTTACCAAAGCCACAGCACTTGCAATTATGGGTAAGATATCAACACTATTTACAAATACACAGTGGTCGTATACAACAATTTCAATGATAAAATTATTTTAGGAGACAAGCTCTGGTGGGCAGACCAGGGGAGTGATCAAATTGGGACATGTGACAAGAAAGATGGAGGAAACTGGAAGGTCTTAAGAAACAACACATCTCCAATGATGCACATGAAGATATATGATGAAGATACACAGAAAGGTAGTTACTCAAGTCTGAAGCTCTGACTTGTACAGTGTGTAGCAGACATTTCACATATTTATTTTCCTGTCCTGTAGCTGGTATAAACCTCTGCAGTAACAACAATGGAGACTGCTCTCAACTGTGCCTTCCCACTTCTTCAACAACCCGGGCCTGCATGTGCACCGCAGGATACAGCCTGAAGAGTGGTCAGCAGTCCTGTGAGGGTACGACAGCTGTTCTCAAAGAGATTCTTTCACCACTGATGTAGTTTATAAAAATCGAATGATTCTGTCTTAAACAGGAATGGGCTCCTTCTTGCTTTACTCAGTCCATGAGGGAATTAGAGGAATTCCTTTGGACCCTGCAGACAAATCTGACGCTCTGGTGCCAGTGTCTGGCACCTCTCTGGCCGTTGGCATCGACTTTCATGCTGGTGAGTTATTGGACCAGAGCAAGTAAAATGCCTCACTTCAGTGAAATTTTGAATTGGCTTTGATGATGTGAGACTTTATAATGGGGCTGAAAATGATTTTTGGTTTTCAGAGAATGACACCATTTATTGGGTTGACATGGGCCTAAGCACCATCAGCAGAGCCAAGAGAGACCAGACCTGGAGAGAGGATGTGGTTACAAATGGGATTGGGAGAGTGGAGGGCATCACTGTGGACTGGATAGCAGGTTTGAAGACTAACCATTGCACAATACTATTTAAAAATCAGGTCCTTGTGTACCTATATTAACCATTTCTTATTACAGGAAATATTTATTGGACTGACCAGGGCTTTGATGTGATTGAAGTTGCACGACTGAATGGTTCTTTCCGTTATGTGGTGATCTCACAGGGCCTCGATAAACCTAGAGCCATTACTGTTCATCCAGTGAAAGGGTAAGGATTTTATTGATGATGTTAGAGATTGTGCCATGTTTTTACCTTACAGGTTTATACACATCTTTCTGAATAACTTCTTGAAAACAATGATGTTTTCATACATTGTTTTGTCTAATGTAGGTACCTGTTCTGGACAGAGTGGGGTCAGTACCCCCGTATCGAGCGTTCTCGTCTTGATGGCTCTCAGAGGCTAGTCCTAGTCAATGTGAGCATCAGCTGGCCCAATGGAATCTCCATTGACTATGAGGTATCAGTATTAAAATCTCATGTTTTTATGATCTGGCTAACTTATTATACTGTCAGGTAACGCACTGATTGACATGCCGCTCAACATTGCCAATTTCCTATTTGTGGGTTTAATGTAATAACTGATTTGACTTTGTTTGGACTTGTAGGAAGGTTTGCTTTACTGGTGTGATGCCAGAACTGATAAGATTGAGCGCATCAACCTCGAGACTGGAGAAAACAGAGAGCTGGTGTTGGCCAACAACAATATGGATATGTTTGCTGTGTCTGTCTTTGAGGAATACATCTACTGGAGTGACAGGTTTGTGCTAAGTATAATAATTTATTTGTTTGCATATTTTTGTTGTTGATGATGATATGTTATGCTTACAGTAGTAGTTTTTTGTTTTGTTTTTGTTTTTTTTTTTTTTATCTGCAGGACTCATGCAAATGGCTCCATTAAAAGAGGCAGCAAAGACAATGCTACAGATGCAGTTCAGCTGAGGACTGGAATCGGTGTGCAGCTGAAAGACATAAAGGTTTTCAACAGAGCCAGGCAACAAGGTACCCTACCCACAACAACGTCATCTGTTTTTAATTATGGCACTATTATTTGTAACAATCCAGAAAAATGCACAGATTTATAATCTATTGCCTTTTCATACTAACTCTGTTGTTTGAACTATTTTCAGTACAATTCTATAATATTACAGTTTTAATTTATTTAAATTCCTTTGTCATCTTTGTAGGCACCAATGTTTGCAAGGACAACAATGGTGGTTGTGAACAACTATGTCTGTTTCGTGGAAATGGGCAGCGGACTTGCGCTTGTGCACATGGCATGCTTGCTGAGGACAACAAAAGCTGCCGTGACTATGATGGATATCTGCTTTATTCCGAGAGGACTATATTAAAGAGCATACACCTATCAGATGAGACTAATTTAAATGCTCCTATAAAACCATTTGAGGACCCAGACCACATGAAGAATGTCATTGCTCTGAGTTTTGACTATCACGGAGGAGGAGGAAAAGGGTCTAACCGCATCTTCTTCAGTGACATTCACTTTGGAAACATCCAGCAGATCAATGATGATGGAGCAGACCGCAAGATTGTTGTTGATAGTAAGTTTGTCAAATTTATTTTATTCTATATTCTATATATTCTATATATACACATCAAAGTTACTTTGGATCCATCTAGAGTACGTTTTCTACTTAATGAATGACATCCTTCTTTACCTGAGAAGTTTAAACATGACATTAGTGCCCATGTTGGCAGCTGTTGCTCAATGAGGAGCTACTGCATGAACACACAGCTGCAGCTTCTCTCACTGAGAGCTGCCACTTGAAGAGCTACTCAATATACAGAACAAAATTCTTGTTTTACATCACAAGATCATCCAGTGAACACATTTTTTCTATGTTTTAAATCTAAAAGGCTTGCTAAGAGAAAAATAAATGTTAAGAATTATAAGAATACATTGTATACATATATTATTAGTTCTGTCTGAGGTAGCAGTGTTCAGCCTTTGGCAGTTAATCAATTCTGGCTTCTGTCCGAGCTGTCCAACTCAAATGGCCGCACTATGTCTCTGTTCCCAAAATTAGGGCAATCGATCTGGTAGCTTTTACACCAGGCCCACCGCTTTCTGCCGAGCTCCATTAGTTCTTTTCTAAACTTCTGTGACATAAAGCCATAGAGGACAGGGTTCACCACAGTTGCTGAAGATGCCAGCAGTCTAGCAAATACAGCAAAAAGGTTATAGCCTGGGGCTCCTGATACAGTCCCTCCAATGAAAGAAAACATGAGGGTGTAGGATGGCAGCCAGAGGAGCGTGAAGATCAGAACAAGCAGAGCTGAAGTGTGGGTCACTTGATTTTGATAGCGCTCTAGTTGAGAAGGGTTACCCAGTAGCCTTGCACGTTGAAGAAAGCAATATATTTTGGCATACATAAATACAATAATGGCTAGTGGAATGGCAAATCCACAAATGAACAAGGCAATGCTGTAGACCAGTTGGCTGAAGGTGGACAAAAAGGCAAAACAGTACACAGCGCTGGAGGTTGTGACAGTGCGGAAAGCAAACTGTGGTGCCGCCAGCCCTGAGGCTGGGACCCAGAGCAGAGCCACTGTGAGCTTAATGCGCCGGTGCATCCTTGAACGGTAAGCCCAGGTAGGGTGCACCACAGTCAGGTAACGGGTCACCGCTAACGCTGCCAGTGTGAACACTGATGCGGTTGAACAAGCAATCCCCATGAAGCTAATAGCCTTACATAGGAAACTTCCAAAAGGCCAGTATCCCAGAGTGATGGCTGAGGTGTGGAAGGGCAGGCAGAGCAGTAGGAGCAGGTCCGCAGCACTCAGAGCCAACAGCAGTGTGTCTGTACTGTGTGGAGGCTGACTATCTCTCTTCCTCCTGCCATTTAGGATGGTAATAACTAAAAAATGTCCAACCAGGCCAATTACTAGAATAAAGCCATCAAGGAGAGGTACTACTACTTTGTTCAGTGCCTGGTCCTTGCTCATTTTCAGAAATCCACTGGTGTTAAACTGACTCTCTAATGTGTCCATGATTCAAAATTCAATTTTTGCTATTTGTCTAATGGCCCATGAGAGCTTAGCTGCTGCATGTTCCAACACAGGCTACTTGATGCATCGTTTGGCTCTAATGTGTGTCTTAATCACAGGCTTAATCACACTCTGTTGAGACAGCTCATAATGATAGCAATTAGATAAGCAATTAGGACCTCCCTGGTCAAATCTCTTTAGTAACTTTAGAATTTGTGTCCTTCATACAAGAGATTTTCTCTGCACCATAATTTTACAAAGTCTGCTGCTTGGCTATTGTATTTAAGAGTAGATTCAGTTTATTACTACTCTTCAGCTTAAGTTCAAAGTTCACTGTCCAATCTCAATATTTACCTTGGCAGAACCAGGTTGGTCTTTGTAATCCAAAGAGTTACACCTTCATTGATTTATTGAAATAAAGCAACAGTGGCTCCTCTGGTGGTTAAATGATACTCCACTTGAAGATCAGTCAATGTTGATGCTATGTCCCTCTTATTGTAGGTGCCAGTTCAAAGCTCTTCGTTCGCATCCAGCAATAGTTCATTTCAGATTCTAGTTGAAACTCCAGGTGTTTGCTGCTTCTGAAGCCATTGAGGCAGTTTATCAAATGGCAGAAAGCTTTAAAACAGTGTTTACTCAGTG
Source organism: Boleophthalmus pectinirostris (assembly GCF_026225935.1). Classification (NCBI taxonomy): domain Eukaryota; kingdom Metazoa; phylum Chordata; class Actinopteri; order Gobiiformes; family Gobiidae; genus Boleophthalmus; species Boleophthalmus pectinirostris. The sequence goes on from NW_026571515.1 coordinate 25,707,259, forward strand.
ACAAGGGGCAGTAGAGCTCTCTGAAGGGAGGGGCCACACCGTCTATCACCATCTACCCCATGCTTCAAGTTCAGTCATAATTTCCATAATGAATTTCCTGCAGTTTAATTACTATTAAATTCCTTTTTGTAGTTTGCTTTGTCTGTTACCCAATTTCCCTATTTGTCTTTTATTTTGGGGGCACTTGTTAACCAATACATTTTCTTTCTTTGTTGATTTTTTTATCTATATACTTTTTCATAGCTAGCAGCAGTCAGATTTTTAAACTCTGTAGGAGATTTCCGTTCTTTACAAAATTCTGCCCTAAATGGACATGTCCCAAGACCAGTATGTGTATGTGTTGTTAAGCCAGCTATAAAGCGACAGGATGACACAGATCATTACCCTTTCCGGGGAACAGCAAACACATGGTTATATGTGGTTTGGTGCTTTAGTTTATTTTTATATCAACTGTTTCCACAGTCTTTTTTGAGTACTACCTAATCTATGACCATCTCTCTGTTTAACCTTGATGGTGATTAGTGAATAGTTACATTTTTGTTATCACTAGTCAGTACAATATTTATCCTTCCTTGTGAATTTCTTTTAGTGAAAGTAAAAGGTGATTTTCACTCCACATTAACAACACAAGTAATTACAATGCCTCTGCTTTTGCTTCACAGATGTTGGATCGGTTGAGGGTCTTGCCTATCACCGCGGCTGGGATACACTCTATTGGACCAGTTATACAACATCAACAATCACTCGGCACACAGTCGACCAGAGCCGAAATGTGGCCTACAACCGTGATACTGTGGTCACTATGTCTGGAGAGGACCACCCCAGAGCATTTGTACTTGACGAGTGTCAGGAGTAAGTAAACAAATACATGAATTAATCTGGTACCACTCCACAACACACTACAAAACTAGCCCTAATCAAGTATGAACAAAACTTAGTTCATAAGGAACAACTAGATTATGAAGAGCCTGAATCAAAATAAACAATTTTTTCACTATGAATTAAGACTTTGTTCATGCTTTATTAAGCGTATTAAAAGTGTAGTTACTATAATGTGTTACTGAGAAACTTTTTAAATGTATTAATTTTTCAATTAACCATGGCCTTTTGCTTAACATCTTAGAACTGATGTGTGATTTCTTTGCTATAGTCTCATGTTCTGGACCAACTGGAATGAGCAGGCTCCCAGTATAATGAGGGCATCTCTGAATGGGGCAAATGTTCTAGTGATCATTGGTAGTGACATCAAAACTCCAAACGGTCTGGCTATAGATCATCGGGCTGAAAAACTCTACTTTTCCGATGCCACATTGGACAAGATCGAGCGCTGTGAATATGATGGAAGCAACCGTTATGTAAGACTTTTATTTATTTTATATTTCATTTCCTATTCTTTGTTGAATAAAGCCATTTCATACAAATGTACTTGTTTATTTTACCTATAATTTTAATACTATTTTAAAAGATATATTCATTATTTATGAATATCTTTATATTTCACATTGAAAGTGTTTAAACACATTTATCAAATACTTTCCCTTAGTTAAAGTATACAATTCTCGGTTGAAAAGGTTTCAGAGGTGGACATGGTTTTTAAAACCTGTAAAACTGTCCATGGACCGCTCCTGGATGAATGGGGGATTATACTGATTTATGAAATTATAATTTATTTGAATGTAATTATTAAGATGTTTACTCAGTATTGAATATATCCAGATTTTTTGTTAATAAGTACATTTTTTAAAATAATAAATAAGATTAATAAATATTTTATAGTTTAATTCAACTAATTTAATTCTATTCACAGGTCCTTTTGAAGAATGAACCCGTTCACCCGTTTGGCCTGGCTGTATATGGGGACTACATTTTCTGGACGGACTGGGTGAGGAGGGCTGTCCTAAGAGCGGATAAGTACACAGGAGGAGATATGAAGGTGCTCAGAGCAGACATCCCACAGCAACCAATGGGCATCATCGCTGTGGCCAATGACACCAACAGCTGTATGCATAATTCATCATCAATCATAAATTGCCTGTACATATTAATAAACAAACTCTTTTTAAGGTGAGTATTCCCCTTGCCATAACAACAATGGCGGATGTCAGGACTTGTGTCTGCCGACCTCAGACGGACGGGTCAACTGCAGCTGCCGCGGAGACCGTCAACTTCTAGAAGACAATACTTGCTCTTGTAAGAAGTGGGAGACAGAAATTTTACATTCAAAGTTGAAATTTCACTAAACTCAAATGTCAATACCTCACCAGCTGTGAATATGTCCTGTGGAAGTGTGGATGACTTTGAGTGTGGCAATGGGGACTGCATCAACTACAGCCTGACCTGTGATGGCATGGTACACTGCAAGGACAAGTCTGACGAGAAGCAGTCGTATTGCGGTAAGTTTATTATGTAAAATGATTTAAACAAGACTACAACTGTACTGTTATCATACTGCTATTACTATTAACTATTAACTGCTTTTTTTCTATTCAGCTCACAGAATTTGCAAGAAAGGCTACAGAAAGTGCATGAACGGGCGTTGCATTGGACATCAATTCTGGTGTGATGGCACGGATGACTGTGGAGATCATTCTGATGAACTTCCATGTAATAGTAAGTAACTTTAGTAACTTTGTATGTTTGGAAATGAGTGAAAACTCCTATGTCAAATCTAAAGATAAGACTTGATATGAATTTGGATGCCACAATGATAGAATAGAATAGAATAGAATAATAATAGTTTTGTTAATATTATCACGTTGTTTCATATTAGTTGTGATATACACAGTTCTCAGCCTAATCAGGAAAGGTTCAATTATGTGTAATTTATTTATGCTGCTGAGTTTTTAAACTTGAGTGGTGCAATAGCTTTCCTTGGAAGGCCAGAAAGGAGAGCATTACAATAATCAATATAAATTTGTGTTTTGTAGTGACACTGTGTAAAGTAGGAGAGTTCCAGTGCAAAGATGGAAGCTGTATTTCTAACTTCAGCCGCTGTGACCAAGTGGTGAACTGTGAGGATGCAAGTGACGAGATGAACTGCCGTGAGTGACCTTAAACTATCTCTTACTTTTCCTTTTGGCGACTAAAAATGACAGCTACCAACATCAAGACCAGACCCATCACTTCACAAAGCCCAGGAGCAGTGACTTGATAAATATGTGTGAATGCTTTTGTCACAGAGCCCACTGACTGCTCCCGTTTCTTCCGACTGGGCGTGAAAGGAGCTTCTTTCAAGAACTGTGAGAAAACAACCCTTTGTTACCTGCCCTCCTGGGAGTGTGACGGCAACAATGACTGTGGAGACTTCTCTGATGAAAGAAACTGTCAAGGTGGTTGTTGTTGATGCTTTTGTATGGTTCTTCCGATGTGCCCTACTGACACAGCATATGTTTTTTGTGCTATTATTGTCCTGCAGATAAGAGGAATGTTAAATGTCCAGTCAACTTCTTTGCATGTCCCAGTGGACGCTGCATTCCTATGAGCTGGACATGTGATAAGGAAAACGACTGTGAGAATGGAGCTGACGAGACGCATTGTGGTCAGTGTTCAGCAAAGCAAGATTGTAATATATAATTTTGTGTGATGCAAATTGAGGCCTCCAAAGACTTATAATATATAATAATGAATTTAAAACTTGCGCCTATATTTCTAAATCATTACTTTCTTATTGATTGTATCATTAAACTAGATACTTTTTATATGTGTGTTTATTGAGGACTCACTATATATTTTTCAAACTGTTCATCAAAACAATGAATGTCAAATCAAAAAGTTATCAAATGTCCACTACAGAAACACTATAAAATCAAATGTGGAAATAGAGCCAAATTTTTGTTCAACTTAAGAAATTCTATTTTTACATTATGACGCCACTAGGATATTACAGGAACTTTTGCAGATTTCCAGAGAAGCAAATTATTGCTCCAAGCAGCCAAGTGACGTGAAGCTTACTATTTTGGAATGGGCAGAGTCAGTTAACAAAAAATAACTGGGAGACTAAATGCTAAAGAAAAGATTATGATCAACTTTCATTTTAAGAGCTTTACGTAAATACTGATTGCTGTCTGAAATGTCAGTAAATGTTGCTTTAGCTAATTGTTATGCTGGTTGTGTATTTTCTTTCAGACAAGTTCTGCTCATCCACACAGTTTGAATGTGCAAATCATCGCTGCATTTCTAGCCACTGGGTGTGTGACGGCTCTGACGACTGCTGGGACGGATCAGACGAAGACCAGAAGTGCAGTAAGTGACATAATATTTTCAATCTAGCAATGCCCAAAGGTACTTATTTTTCAGCAGTTGCTTTCATAACATTTTGAATCATGTAAATTACTGTTGTCATTTTTTTTATTAATCCTAGAGTCCAAGACATGCAGTCCTGAGGCTTTCCAGTGTCCCGGCTCCCACATGTGCGTGCCTCAGAGATGGAAATGTGATGGTGATAAGGACTGTCCCGATGGAGCCGATGAGAGCGTAAAGGCTGGCTGCTGTGAGTGGGAAGATTAAAGCAATCCAAAAACTAAATCGCCTCGCTACATTGCATTGTAGTTTACCTAAGTATCGTCCGTCTTTCATTCCCAGTGTATACCAACAGCACCTGTGATGAGAATGAGTTCATGTGCCAAAACAGACATTGTATCCCAAAGCACTTTGTCTGTGATCATGACATTGACTGCTCAGATGGCTCAGATGAATCTCCTGAATGTGGTATGTGCATAGACAGCATGGAAAGATAATAAAATAACCTTATTATAGACAGGAAGGCAAAAGGGTAAAAGTCAAGTTCAGCAATGGTTTTCAATTTCTTTCAAAAACATGTGCTCTTACACGTGAAATGTGATGTTCTTTAGAATACACTCTGGGTTTTAAAGTTACTTGTTTCTGCAATAGAATACCCTCCGTGTGGGCCAAACGAGTTTCGATGTGCCAATGGCCGCTGCCTCAACCAAAAGAGCTGGGAGTGTGATGGAGAGTTTGACTGTCAGGATCGCTCTGATGAAGCACCCAAAAATCCTCGCTGCACTGACTCTGGTAAGAACACCAAATATTGATTTAATGCCCTTTTCAATATTTTGCTTGAAAATCTTCAAATTTTATAATATGATGTGGCATTTGTTTTTCAGAGCGTACATGTAATGATTCAGCCTTTATGTGTCGTAATGGAAAATGTCTAAATGAGACTTTACTGTGTGACCGCAATGACGACTGTGGAGACGGCTCTGATGAACTCAACTGTTTCATTAATGAGTGCCTCAACAGCAAACTCAGCGGCTGCTCCCAGCTCTGTGATGACCTCAAGATTGGCTACAAGGTACTTTACATGTTGACTTATTTTATCCTTTGCCAAACTTTAAAATCAGGAGAAAGTGTTCTGAATTACAAAAGCAATGCAAGCAATCTCTAGTTTCTGTATAAATACTCAAGATTATGTTTTTAAAGCTTGATTTCAGATATGCCATTTCATAAGATAAAGCATGTTTTGACTGTTGAAATGGGAGATCATTTGCAGAACAGCTTGAACTTTCTGTGAACTTTCTCTTGCCTGCAGTGTTGGGAATTGTGGTCAAGATTAATATTTCCAACAAGTACTATTCAAATAATCTCTCTGGATGCGTAAAGATGTTTACATATTAATTTGGCGGACATCACAACATTTGTCCAGACTCAGCAAGTGAAATTTGATTAACCTAGTTAGTTGGCTTTTTTGGTTACCTGTTTTGTTTTAAATTACTGTATTTTTGTATTGGTATTTGTATTTTCAATTGCATACTCAATTGTTCACTTTGTTTCTATTTTATTTAAACATGAATATCTTATTGAAACCACATGATTTTGTAGTTATTATTCATCATCTTTTCTATAGTGCCGCTGCCATCCTGGTTTCCAGCTGAAGCGCGATGGAAAAACATGTGTGGACATAGACGAGTGTACGACCACATACCCGTGTTCCCAGCGCTGTATCAACACTCACGGCAGCTTCCACTGTCTCTGCGTGGATGGCTTTGAAGTCAGCCCCAACGACCCCACCATCTGCAAGTCCACTTCTGGTATGACTTCCTTATCTGTTATAGATTTGCACTTGGCAGTCTCACCTAAGCACTGGCTGAACCTAAATCTCATGCATATGTTGTGTCTGTCTGGTATTTGTCTATAGAAGTGGAGCCATATCTGATCTTTGCTAATCGCTACTACCTGAGGAAGCTCAATCTTGATGGTTCAAACTATACTCTTATCAAGCAGGTCAGTATTTTGTAGATGGTCTAATCTTTTATAGATATGTGGATGATATTTATTATTTACATTTTTGCATTTTTAGGGACTGAACAATGCTGTAGCACTTGACTTTCATTATGCTGAACAAATGATCTATTGGACGGATGTAACAACACAGGGAAGCATGATCCGACGTATGCGAATGAATGGCAGCAACATGGAGGTCAGTGATAAAAATCTCCTTTTCTTCTAATCTACACTCTTATATCTTACCTATTTATCTGTTGTTGTACGGGGTTTTTAGGTTTTGCACCGAACATCCCTTAGTAACCCCGATGGTTTGGCAGTGGACTGGGTTGGTGGAAATCTTTACTGGTGTGACAAGGGTCGGGACACAATTGAAGTGTCAAAACTCAACGGCGCATACAGAACCGTGTTGGTTAACAGTGGTCTAAGGGAACCGCGTGCTGTGGCAGTGGATGTGCGCTATGGGTAAGGCCATTTACTAGATATTATTAAATATGTATCAGTGTCTACATAGTGATATTATTTAAAATATCACAGAATTTTCAACATATTCATCTAATCATGCTTTAATTGTACTTTAGATATCTGTACTGGTCTGACTGGGGTGACAATCCTCACATTGGAAGGATTGGAATGGATGGCACAAACCGCAGCATTATTGTACAAGACAAAATCACATGGCCAAATGGATTAACACTAGATTTTATAAATGATCGCATCTACTGGGCTGATGCCAGAGAGGACTACATAGAGTTTGCCAGTTTGGATGGGACCAGCAGACACACTGGTAAGAGGCAGAAGAGACCATTAAAGGAATATTGGGGTGTTTTACGTACCAGCTTTGGAATGACCATAGACGAGTAGGCAGATCAGATTGTTATGCAGTGAGATCAAGTTGTCCAGCTCAAGCCAAAGAAAGAGGAGATTGTTTGGCTCACTCAGACATTATTGTACATGTTTCTCAGTTCTGCTCAGTTGGTTAGGAGGTCTTGTGAGAGCCATTAATCTAACACTGGAATGTAAGTTGGACTTATATAGATAGATACAAACAGCTTCAAAACAAACACTTGTAAACAACAGAAGAGCATGTTAAGTTCATGTGATAGATAACATACTTCATTAAAGATATATGTGTCTAAGTTTGTCCTTTAATATTGAATGTATATCACACTACATACATATACATATTTTTAAAAATGCATCACCATGGAATTAATTACCCATCTTTTGAAACACAGTGCAAACACAGTGTAGACTCCATTGTATTTGTACAACTGAGCATGCTTTGTTTGTCTTAAGATAACAAGAAGCAAAGTGCACTTCCATCTGATTCTTCACCATGGCTGTAAATATGACAATTTTATTACCAGTGGAAACATGTCTTTATTATTTGGAGTGATTACACTAAGGATCAAATTGAGAAAGTTCTATCTCGGAGACCCACGATGGAAATGCATGGGGATAAAATTAGATTTAATGAGGCAAAGTCGGTCTTATATAAAAGTAATACATTGCATAACCTCTGTAGAGTCTCGCTCTTAAATGGAATCAAATGTCAATCGGTTAATTCTTATCAGTAATGTACACACAATGTATTTTTACTATATGTTAACATCCTTACTTTGCATATGTTATTTCTTTCCTCTGCAGTACTAAGCAATGACATCCCTCACATCTTTGCCATGACGCTATTTGAGGAGTACATTTATTGGACTGACTGGGAGACAAAGTCCATCAACAGAGCGCACAAGACTCTGGGCACCAACAAGTCCACTCTTATCAGCACCTTACATCGCCCAATGGATATTCATATTTACCATCCTTATCGCCAGCCCGAGGGTAGGTTTCACAGTATACTACACATTATTCTACAAAAAGTACAGTCAAAGTAACAGTATATTTCACTTTGTTTGCAGTGCTCAATCATCCTTGCCAGATAGACAATGGCGGCTGCAGTAACCTCTGTCTCCTTTCACCTGGAGGGGGCTACAAATGTGCCTGCCCCACCAACTTCTACCTGGCTAATGATCAACGCACATGCATGTCCAACTGCACTGCCAGTCAGGTAAGGACAAGGAAATTATCATGATTATTTGTGTGTTTAATAATTGTATTTCTGAATGTAATTTCCTTTTTTGTTTATTAGTTTGTGTGTAAAAACGACAAATGTATTCCTTTCTGGTGGAAGTGTGATACTGAAGATGATTGTGGCGACAGATCAGATGAACCAGCTGATTGCCGTAAGAATAAGATGATACCAATAAATAGATAACTCAAAATGATAAATTGCAATATTATAAATTTACTGTTGTCTTTCCTTCAATAGCTGAGTTCAAGTGCAGACCGGGACAATTCCAGTGTGGCACTGGCATTTGTACTAACCCTGCCTATATCTGTGATGGAGATAACGACTGCCAAGATAACTCTGATGAAGCCAACTGTGGTAAGTGTATACAGACTTTTGTTGTGTTTCACTTATAACTTTAAACCTTACTTTACTATACTATACTAAAATTTATTATAACTTTAAAACTGTGGTACTTACTTAATTTGTATTTCCAACACAGATATTCATGTCTGCTTACCTAGCCAGTTCAAATGTTCCCACCCAAGTCGCTGTATCCCAGGTATTTTCCGCTGCAACGGTCAGGACAACTGTGGTGAAGGAGAGGATGAAAAAGACTGTCGTAAGTGCACTAAACTCACTGAACAGACTTTTTCCTGTAATTTACAATGTAATAAAGTTTTTTGGGGTTTTTTTTGGTAGCTGAGGTCACTTGTGCCCCCACTCAGTTTCAGTGTGCGATCACCAAACGTTGCATCCCTCGTGTGTGGGTGTGCGACCGTGACAATGACTGTGTGGATGGATCAGATGAGCCTGCCAATTGCAGTGAGCCTTATTCTCATATTAAGCCTTGTTACTGAGTATTGATTCATGTATTGATTCATATTTACCTTTTTACTGTAGCTCAAATGACTTGTGGCGTGGATGAATTCAGATGCAAAGACTCCGGAAGATGCATTCCTGCTCGCTGGAAATGTGACGGAGAAGATGATTGTGGTGATGCTTCAGATGAGCCTAAAGAAGAGTGTGGTAACTAAAACTAATGTTTTTTTAGATATTTAATAATAAACTGTTAGTTGTGTGATCATGATTTTATACTTTAACTGTAAACTGCAACAGTGTAACACAACATTTTGAATGCATAAATAAATCTAAATACAAAATACTACTTATTTAAATGGCATATAGTATATTGTATACCTTGGTATTGTGCATTTAAGATGAATAAGCTTGTTACTCTTTTGTCTTTTGATGACAATCTCTCTCCAATTTGCAGCTGAGCGGACGTGTGAGCCATACCAGTTCAGATGTAAAAACAATCGCTGTGTCCCAGGCCGATGGCAGTGTGATTATGACAATGACTGTGGTGACAACTCAGATGAAGACAAGTGCGGTGAGTTTTATCTCCTCTCCTTCACTATTAAATAACTGAATGTGTATATATACATGCACACACGGGGCTGAATTATTAAGGAAAAATAACAAATTGTCATTTTTCTGATAAGCATTGTGATTAGATTTGTGATTTATGTTTTAATAGTAGGATTCTGTTTGTAGAAATATAAACTGCTATATGAACTAATAAAAGGATTACAAGCATGTAGAGCTCATGGTTCAGGGTTAACATATTTTAACAAGACAAGAAATATTGTAATATTATAAGGAAATGTAGTTACTTAAATAATTGTTTTGTGACCATTCAAATTGCAATTTAGATGTGACTGAGATAGATCTTGTAGCCCTAATATAAAGAAGAAAAAATGTATATAACATGTGTACAGGTACAATGGTAGTGTATTGTGTTATCAGGGATTTAGTGCTAATTTGCTCTTCACTAACTTGCTCCTCTGTCCTGTACATTTCCATTTACAACTTCATCTCATTTATCATTTGTTTCATTTCATACTGCACTGTTGGCATGACACAGAGGTAAGTCTCCACCTACATCTGTCAGCCCCTTCCATGTTGTGTGTGATTCCCATGTGGCTTCATTGTTGTGTGTCTGCTTTTGTTCATGTTGTAAGTAGTAATACAAATGTAATATAAGCAGTTTTCTTTATCTTAGTGTGTGCTCCAGACTTTTTGTCATGCTTTTGGGTTAAGTTAGTGTAGTTGTTTTGTAGATTCAAAAATATCACAATGATGTCTAATATAAATGGTATTTTTGCAGTGCCTCGACAGTGTTCAGAAAGTGAGTTTGCCTGCACCAATGGGCGCTGCATCGCCGGACGATGGAAGTGCGATGGAGACCATGATTGTGCTGATGGATCTGATGAGGTAAGACAAACTAAATAGTAATTTTAGTATGTAGTATGTAGTATGTTAATTGGATTGTGTAAACTTTGCCTAGTGTGGTATAGTTATCTATTATGGTTGTCAATCAATGTCATAAGTAGCTAGGATAAACATCAGTAACCTGAAAGTATAGTAGGAATAAAGAAACATTTACTCATCATCATCTTCTTTAATATTTTCCTTAGCATGGCTGTGATCTGAAGTGTGACCAGGATCAGTTCCAGTGTAAGAATGGCCACTGTATCCCGATCCGCTGGAGGTGTGATGCCGACCCTGACTGTATGGATGGCAGCGATGAGGAGAACTGTGGCAGCACTGGTGAGGTTTCTATTTGCCTCTTTGAATGTTAAAGTGAGTTAATTCTTTACTCATCTTTCTTTTGTTCATGATAGCGAGCCGTCACTGTCCTTCTGATGAGTTCCAATGCAACAACACATTATGTAAACCACTCGCTTGGATGTGTGATGGAGAGGATGACTGTGGAGACAATTCTGATGAAAACCCTGAACAGTGCAGTAAGTATTTACTGCTATTTTGTTTAGATTTTTAAAACATAATTTGACCCGCAAAATACTTACCCAATATGTTTTAGGGACGTTCCAGTGCCCTCCAACCAGGCCCTTCCGCTGCCAGAACGATCGTGTCTGCCTGCAGGTCTCAAAGAGATGTGATGGTGTCAATAACTGTGGAGACAACACGGATGAAATGAATTGCCGTAGGTTTTTTGTTTTTTTTTTCAAATGAAATCTCTCATAATACTGTATTATACATTATCATTATAAAATAGGACTTTGAAATGTCTGCCCACAGTGACCACTCCAGCATTATGTGAGAAGGACGAGTTCCTATGTGCTAATGGCAGGTGCATCAGCTCCAATCTACGCTGTAACTTTTTCAATGACTGTGAAGACTATGGCTCAGATGAGATCAACTGCAAGACAGGTGACTGGGAACATACAACATTGTCATAGTAAATAATAAATCTCAACATTGATCCTAAACAGTTTTTGAATTTGTGAATAGACACAAAGTTAAATGACTGCAGGAGTAATAGGACTCAGTGTGGTGATGGAGATGAAGCTCACTGTATAACCAATGGGACAGACTCCTTCTGCTCCTGTAAACCTGGTTTCCAGAAGACGGGACATCGCACATGTGGAGGTACAAAATCAGGCACCAGACTCATATTAAATACAACAATAAAATGTCACAGTTTGTAAATTGCACCAATTGTTTTAACATTTAGATAAAAATGAGTGTCTACAGTTTGGCGTGTGCTCACACATGTGCAATAACACCAAAGGATCTTATAAATGCAGCTGCCAGAAGTACTTTTCCAGAATCAACGACACATGCAAAGCTGACAGTAAGAACTGTTTTCACTTTTTATGAAAAATTCGCATCTCAGCTATTCACTTATGGGGCTGAACTGAAGGCTTGAACTTTGTGTAATTTTGTTTTTAGACCGAAACAGCAGTCGTCAGATCCTCTACATCGCTGACGATAATGAAATCCGTAGCCTAGACCCCGGCATGCCCAACTGGCGCTACGAGCAGACCTTCCAAGGGGATGCCAGTGTTCGCATTGATGCCATGGACCTCCACATCAAAACCAACCGGATCTTCTGGACCAATTGGCACACAGGACGCATCTCCTCCTATGAACTTCCAGGACCAGTCACCTCTTCTTCCAACAACCAGAGGCACCGACGACAAAGCGAAGGCAGGATCACAACTTACAGGTACAAACAAATGTCTTCTTTCTTTTAGCTCAATTTTAGTTACTTTTAAAGTCAAATTTGATTTTAAGAAATATTTTTTTAGACAAGAGACTATAATTTTCAACACAAAGTAGTAGTACTTCCTTTATGTTACCATATGTGTCTTATACAAGTCATGATAAAGCTTGTTATTGGTCTAACATAAAAAGATGCATTTGTCCTGTTTATTGTTTATGGATTTTTTTTTTACTTCAGTGTCTAGTTTTGATACTGTTTTTTTTTGTACTTTTGGCAACACTACTTAATTGTTTGCTTTGCATATCTATCATTTAGGTTTCACGGTATTTCACGGTATTTTCTTTTTCATTAAGACTAAAATATAATTTTTATTTCAACAGATAAAAGAGTTAAAGATGCCTCGTGGTATCGCTGTGGACTGGGTGGCTGGTAACATCTACTGGACAGATTCTGGACGAGATGTGATTGAAGTGGCACAGATGTCGGGCCAGAACTGCAAAACTCTTATCTCTGGCATGATCGATGAGCCTTATGCCATTGTAGTGAATCCACAGCGAGGGTATAAGACTCAACACATGAAATGATAAAAGGTTTTAGGTTTTATTTAAAATGTAGATTTTTAATTTAATACAATTCCCTTTCAGTACCATGTATTGGGCAGACTGGGGTAACCATCCTAAAATTGAAACTGCAGCCATGGATGGGACTCTCAGACAGACCTTGGTTCATGAGAACATTCAATGGCCTACAGGTACTTTTTGTGTTTAAGAATGCAGTATTACTAGTATAATTTTCTATTTGTATACATCTAACCACTCTGTCATAGGTTTGGCTGTGGATTACTTCAATGAGCGCTTGTACTGGGCTGATGCGAAACTGTCCATCATTGGCAGTGTTCGCCTGGATGGCTTAGATCCTGTTATAGCTGTATCTGGAATTAAAAACAGTAAAGAATTGTTCTATTTCTTTCTTTTTAATTTTTTTTACTTTTCAAAATATTTAAAATTGACAATGTCGTTTTGTTTTTAGACCTCCTTCATCCATTCAGCATTGACATTTTTGAGGACTATATTTATGGGGTGACCTATGTCAATAACTTTGTGTTCCGGGTCAACAAATTTGGAAAAGGTCCAATGGAGAATCTCACCACTGGCATAAACCACGCTACTGACATAGTTCTGTATCATCGCTACAAGCAGCCAGAAAGTGAGAGCCCACCTATTCATATACTTACAAAGGCTTTGAGCTTTTTCTTATGCAATTTTTGTTTTGTTTTACTGTCACAGTGACCAACCCATGTGACCGTAAGAAATGCGAGTGGCTGTGTCTGCTGAGCCCAAGTGGACCGGTGTGCACTTGCCCTAATAACTATGTGGCCAACAACGGCACCTGTGTGGAGAGGCCCAGTCCCACCCAGTCTCCATTCTGTAAGTAGTACAGTATTAATTGTACTGACTAAACAGATATATGTCCTTGTTGACACTGGAGTTTAAAGAGCCCATTACACCATTTTCTGATCTATGTTTTAATATTGTTTCCTCATTAAAAACATGCCTGGATTTGTGTTTTGTTTCATTCACACATGCTTAACACAACATGCATATTTAGGCTGAGTTCTTCTCTCAAACAGAAAACATTCTGTTCCACCATGTGATGTCTTAATAATATAAGTAATATAGGAAGTGCTCCACTATGTTTTTAATCTCCATACACCTTCAGTAGAATCATCTGGATGATTTCAGGCCAGGAATATCCAGTCTCTACTGAACTGAAGGTCAAAGGAAGCTGAATACTACAGCTTCATGATATCACAAGGTGGAACAGAGCATTTGAACTTTGGAGATGTAGACCGCGTAATAATGTAACTCAAACATGTGTGAATGAAACAAAACACAACTCCAGGTATGTTTTTGAGGAGGTAACAACATTGTAACATGTCTTAAAGCTCACGAGTCAATTTAGTATAATATTGGACCTTTAAATATGAGGTATGTAGTGACTAGAGTATCACATATGATTCTTGCAGCTCCTCCTACTGGCACATGTGACATTCAGTGTTTGAATGGAGGTAGCTGCTTCCTGAATGCCCGACAGGTGGCAAAATGTCGCTGCCAGCCCAGCTACACTGGTGAACGATGTGAGATCAACCAGTGCAGGGACTACTGTAAGAACGGGGGCACGTGCACTGCCTCTCATACAGGTGAGTTTATCTCTTCAAGACACTTTATTGTGGGGTTTAACAATAATTATAGTCAGGCAACTGGGTCAAAGTAGCTCTAAAAGTAATGCATTTACAAAGTTTTTCAAGAATAAAAAAAACTAAGTATATGCTATAGTAAAAAAGGCTCAATTTGTAGCTAGGGTGACAAGATTTTTATAGTTTCAGAATGGGATACTCCCGGGTTTGGCTTACTGGCATAAATAAAATTGTGAAAAGAGAGATTTATACCATTTGAGACTCACATGTGTGTCAGTATATAATCTGAGTGACTTCTGTTGATGCATTTCTCTAAACAAATGACAATTCCCCTCTTTACTGTTGGTATCAAATTGGTCAACATTAGGGTCACATGTCCCTATTTATGTGTGTGTGTGTGTGTGTGTATATATGTGTTTGCAGGTGCTCCAACCTGCAGATGCCAAAAGGGTTTCACAGGACCCACTTGTAGCCGTCACACTTGTCAGGATTACTGCCTCAACAGGGGCAACTGCACAGTCAATATGGGCAACCAGCCAACCTGCAGCTGCCCGCCTGAGTACCTGGGAGATATGTGCCAATACAGTAAGCTGTTTAAAATCTGACCATACCTATACAATAGGGGTGTGTGTGTGTGTGTGTGTGTGTGTGTGTGTGTGTGTGTGTGTATGTGTATGTATGTATGTATGTGTGTGTGTGTGTGTGTGTATATATATATATATATATATATATATATATATATATATATATATATATATATATATATATATATATATCCATTCTTTCCCAGGTAAATGTGAGGGTTTCTGTGAGAACAGTGGAACCTGTCTCCAAACATCAAATGGTACAATGCTGTGTCGCTGCTCCAGTCAGTTCATTGGACACCGGTGCGAACTGAACAAGTGTATCTTCTGTGGAACGGGCGAATGCCTGACGTCGCCAAATGGAGAAGTTTCCTGCCTGTAAGATTTATTGAAAATGTATTAAATTTCAAATTTCAAAGTTTTAAACTAATGTAAAAATATCAATTGTCTAGCTGTCCGAATGGTCGAAATCAACCCAGCTGCTACTCCTGTTTGGACTACTGTTCCAATGGTCAATGTTCAGTTGACACACGTTCACTTCTGCCTCAGTGCAAGTAAGAAAACCTCTGCATTAATCAAACAACTCATAGTCTTTTCTGAATAGCATTTTTTTTAAAATTCGGATATCTTATGTTCAGATGTCCTGCTGGCTGGGATGGATACAGATGTGAAGTCACAGCTGCCCCAGTAGACTCATCATCTGGTAGTGGAAGTGAGTTATATAATGGGAACATATAATGGGACTTCTATAAAATAGAAATATTTTGCCTAAACGATTGTCTGTTTTTGCAGACACTGCCTCAATTGTTGTCCCAGTCCTTCTGCTACTCTTATTGGCACTGTTGGTGGTTGGTGCCATCTTGTGGTACAAAAAAAGAATGCGAGGGTGAGTAATGATCTGACAAGAAGCATTTTAAGCTCCATTTTTCCTCTTCTTCACATCTTTTGTGCCTAGTTTTTTCTACCTTAAATCTTCTTTGGATAACTGTATATTTCCTGTCTCCCAGGTCTCTATGGCCAGGCAAATCTCGTTCTCAGTCCTTGCGGTAACTTGATAGGGTTACATAATTCACCTCTTAACCCACCAGTCCTCCCTCTTTTTCTTCAGGCTCTTGATGTCTGTCCATTTGTCTACCTTGTTAGTCGCTTTAAAATGAATGTTGCTTGTCATTTCCTGTTTGGCTCCAATTGGGGTTTCCCTACCAGCATCTCAGGGATGGCTCTTGATAAACTACTTTTGCTGGTGGTGCTCAAACAATTGAATTATGTCCTTTTTGCGTTTCCACATCTCCCTTTGTTTACATAAGTTTCATAGTATTTAGAAAATTTGTCAGTATGCTTGCAGTTGTGCATTACAAGTTAAAAATATATTGAAGTTGATCAAATGACCTTCTTAGAAAAGCTCATTTGACAGCCAGTCATAATTTGTGTTGTCTTGATTGTGTGACCTCTGTTACATAAAAGCCCAATGTAATGTAACAATAGTAATATGATGTACCTACTCCAAATAATTTGAATTGCTATATTTCTAATGCCACTCTAATAAACCAATTATGTTAGTGGGTAATTGTATGTGTGTTTATGTGTTTACAGTGCCAAGGGTTTCCAGCACCACAGAATGACAAACGGAGCCATGAATGTAGAGATTGGGAACCCAGCATATAAAATCTATGAGGGAGACCCAGACGATGATGCAGGAGAGCTTCTAGATTCGGACTTTGCTCTAGACCCAGACAAGGTAAAGGACTGAGATGTATACAATAGCAGTTTTATATGGAAAGTCATACCAAAATCATACAAAAAATTATGTACAAAATCCACTTTCTTGTTAACAGCCAACCAACTTCACAAACCCAGTGTACGCCACTTTATACATGGGGGCCCACAACAGCCGTAACTCTCTGGCCAGCACAGATGAGAAGAAGGAGCTGCTCTCCCAAGGGGATGATGACATGAGCGACCCACTGGCATAGAGCTCAGCCAGGAGAGAACTCTGCTCTGGTCAGCCGATGAACTGTTGAGCCAAGAAGCCCTCTCATCTTATGCCTTTACCCACGAAAAAAGAAAAGCAACAAAAAAAAAAGCGAGAACACTGTACAAAATGTATAAAATGAAGGACTACTTTTTTAAGTACTGGCAGTATTATATTTTGTTCTTTGAGAAAACAGAAATCGTCTGGTGACGAAAAGGAGTTTTATAGACATTTATCCAGTTCTTTTAAAATTTTACTCGCCCCTCTCCTCACAGCTCTCCTCCCCCTGTCATGCATATAGCCACTACCTCTGTGCAAATGTAAAAGTTAGAGATACCAATGGCAATGGAACAATTTTAATTTTTTATTTTTTTATTAATTGTATAGGGAAAAGACTTTTGTTCCATCCTTGATAACATTGCCAAGTTGTTTTGTTGAAGAGGAAAACTGCTCACATGAATGCTTCCTGGATGCTGGTGTGGCTCGTTTACATGTGTATTTGTATGTTGCTGCTGAAAGTCTGACACGGGGGCGCAGGAGAGGAGGCCACTGCACATGTGCAGGAGGAGCAGCATCAGACCTGTCTGTTTGATTGTCTCAAAGAACTACATCCAAGTGATTGTCTTTTACCTTCTTGCACAGACTAAAGTTATATATATTTGCATATATATGAACCTATTAACAAAGTGTCTTGAGAATATACCCAGGAATACAACCATCAGTAACAATAGCAGTCTGTACTTTTATCAGTTTATTTTAGCCATTGTATAATTGTCATTACAAGATGAGTGCGTCCGTGGCAGTGTGTGTGTACTGGATGAATATGATTGTATTAAAGTCACATTCCAGGTTCAAGTCTGGGATGGTTCTGTGGCCTTGGATTCGCCTACAGCAGGACACTCCCCTCAGAGCAGCTCTGGGATGAGAGTGAAACGAGCTTCTGTGAATTTCCAGTTATCACTGAAATGCAATCTGTGACAAATAAACTAGCAGAGGATGGTTGCATTTAGCTTTGGTTGTTATCTTTGATTGTATCTATTTCAGGAAAGGCCGTTTGATGGTACCTTTATGTGTGGGAGATTAAACTTTTGTTTTTAATTGTATGTAATTACATGTACATGTAATTTAGGTTAAAGCTCATTGCTAAGCATTCCCAGGAAGAGCACTGATCAGCTTCCTGATAGTATTCCTTTGTAATTCCTTGCCTTGCTGCTAATGCTAACATCTGTCTGTCAGCCTGGACTTCATTTCTAAAGTGTCGCTTTGTGTGGCACCATGCTTTTACCCTGGGTTTTATCAGCCATACCGGACAATGCTCTGCATGGCGCACACAGCTATTTTAGCCAACAGATTTTCTTTGCTCTTCACAGTATTGATCATTTATTTTTTAAAGTTTAACATTGTTCATTTTCACAACATGGAAACTAAAAGATCACTTTTTGTTTGAGGTTTTATTTGATGGCAAAATCCACATGGATGTTTGTGGTCATAACTGTTTTGCAATGATTACATTTTGTTTTGATATAAGAAATTAAATGGATTTTTATAGTAGAAATGTATGGTGGCTCTGTCTGTCTTTCTAAGAAGTCCTTGGGCAAGAACACAGTATTAAAACCTCCTGAAAGTCTTGCTAACTTGACATTAACTAAACTATCAAAAAGTGCAAAATAAAAGCATTAAGGTGTGACAATTGCTTGTCTAAATGTTGTTCCATCTAAAATTACACAGAAATAAACCTTTTAGTTACAATATTTATTTTTAAAACAAAGTGTCATCTTGATGGTCAATATAATCTGTTTAAAATAAAATGATTGGAATGTACATTCATATCAATGTTCATCGAAACAATAGTGTCTCAATTATGCTAAACCCAATAGTGTTTTACAGGTCCCTTTGTGTCTCTGGACACACAACATAGGATATTGCCACAAAACAAGAGTTCTATAGAAAGTCGAGCTAAACATCCTTCATCCACCACCAGACCTACTGTGTAATTCCACAACATCTGAGCGGGACCAAGCAGTCCATGTTTTCTTCATTTGTCACTCTCCAAATGTCACTGTGATGCGTGACAGAAAGTGTTGTCAAAGTAAAAAAAGAAAAAGCACTGAAGAGGTGAACATGGTACAGATCCATGTCATTTTGAGCTGCAAATCACACATTTAAAATAGTGTGCCTTTGAAAAGCTTACGTTTGGGTTTTCAATCTTTGCATATTTTAAGTACATTAAGACAAAAATGTATAAGGCAATAAAAATATAACTATTGACACAAGATTATGGCTGACTTGTATGACGTAACACTGTTTACACTAAAGGCACTTTTGACACAAAACATTTGATATACTGTATTTTGGCTTTGCTAGCATGTTTAAACATCTGTAAAATACAATGTAACTGATTGAATTGAATGTGTCAAAATGTCTCAAAGCACTGTCAACATTTTAACATTTTAAAACAAACATCCCAGCAGCAGAGTTGGCATCTTCCCTTGGTGTGTCCTGCTAAGAACTGCATCTTTTAGTAAACTCAAAAATCTTTTTTCTGCTGTGTGGTCCCACAGCTAGTTCAGTTTTTAAAATAGTTAGTTCAGGGGGGACGTGAAAGACTATTGTGTCTCTGCAACGATTCCTCTTTCCTTAAAGTGGCTTAGAAGGGCCTCCATAAATAAATAAATTACCCAGCAGAACAAGGCCTTTGTGGTGTCCTGTGATCTGTAGCCTTGTGTTGCATATGGACCACCAGAAAGCACAGGGAGGAAGAAGGTTATGGGCAGGATAAGGCAGGGCAGGTGGTATAAGTATCTTTAAGGCATTTTAAGGTCTCTTCCAACCATTCCGGATCAGTGCGTCAGCTCGCAGGAAGGGCTGGCTTCGGAGATCTGTGAGTGTGCAGGGAGACAGGGGGACACACATGTTAGAAAACCAGCATTAAAAGTTAAATTACAACATCTGAAAAATAAAACTGCAATGTATTATCTGCATCTTTTTAGTTGCAAGTAGACTAGTAAACTTGATGATTGTACATGTTATAACATTCCCATAACACAACATCAATCAGTGGTTTGGGGAATGCCAGTCCACAACGAAGTAAAATGGCATAATTAGTACTAGCACAGAAGTTTGGTAAACAGGCTCTAATGTCATAATTGGTCTGAATATTACCTTACAGCCTGTTAACCAAAGTGCTGTGTTATTACATTTAGGACATACACCACATGGATAACAAGTAGACACTGGACAACATGCAACATATATGGTACAGGGATGATGATGGTGAACAGCAAATGCATTAAAACATTAGGCAATTTTTGTAATACAATGCATTAATATGGATTTAAAAGGCTATTATGACCTTGTCTACAAATTCTTAAATACAACTTTATAATGACAAAGACCATAAATTAAATATACATTTTAAAAGCTGTTTTAGTTTATTGTATTGTAAAGTATGTTGCAGATTTTTTTTTTCTTTTGCATTCTAAAGCAGTAGCTGAAGCTGACATAACTGTAGCAGCAGACAACAGCTGGAAGGCTAAGCAGGAGGCCGGTGTTCAGCCAAGCCGCTACCTTTCTTACCCTCTCTTAGGAGTGGAAAATACTGTCATTTATCTTCTTTTGAGCTGGAGGAATGGAACAAAGATTGGTGGATGAAAAAAGAAAAGTGAATTATTAGTGGGAAACACCAACACCATAGAGGTTAGTCTCAAAGGCAGTGGTCACCATAATAAAGCCAAACCTCTTCGCTCATTGAAATGAATTGCTTCAAATGATTGATTACCCTCACTTATGTTCATATTTTAATATAAGCACATTCTTTCCAAAGTCATAAGCTATGATTGACTTTGTTTAAAGATGTTTGGCTCTCTCCTATAATAAAAATAGGAGTAAATAGAAGTGACACAAATAACTAATGGCAGCCCACGTTAGTTGACAGAAGATATAAGATGTGGTTGATGTTTTAAGGGGATCATGCGGCATGCACAGGGGGCAGGAGGCATACTGGTCCTGGACAACCTTGGCATAGGGGACAGGGCTAGCAGTTGGCGTCGTCACAGAGGTTGGCTTCACAGAAGAACCGTGAGCCACGTTTAGCAGTGCGGGCTGTGAAGGGCACGCTCTTCAGTACTGGGGGAGGAGGGCGGAGGAGAGAGAACAGGTCACATCTACGACAATGCATTTAGGATTTATGGTCCATCTTTACAGATTATACAATAAGGTCATAACAAATGATTCTATTTTTTACTCTTATACCATTTATTACTGCTAAAAACTAGATATCTAATCAAATACTAAACTAGACTGAATGGATGGAGTGTAGGTAGTGGGGCAAACAAACTAGTTCCATATTCCATCATTGCTCTACTTTATGCAAAATTCTAGGCATATTGTACTACAATATTTAAAAACAATAGTAGGTACATCTAGAAGTCCCTATGCAGAAAAGTCTGCATTGTATTTGCGCAGTATATACAGTATAGTGGCTATCTGGTTCTTGACTCGCTGTACATTGCAGCTGTGGTTGCAGACGGATCGTCATGGAATAACTAATGAATGCTGTGCTCCAGATGTGCTGGTGTCTGGACCACATAGCACAAGGTGCACTGCAGAGGAGCAGAGCAGTGAATAACTACAGTCATCTTGGATCTGCGCCGTGAGGGGCTCTTGCTGGCCACAAAAGGCCTGTTAAGGGTTCTGCTTGTCCCACCTGTGATGATGTCCTCTATAGTGCCATCTTTCCCCTCATAAACAGGCCGGTGGTCTTTTGCCTGACGCCTGCGCAGCTCTGCGATCAGCTCCTGCTGCTGATGCCGCTTCTTCTGAGCCTGGACCTGCACCAGCAGAGGGCACCACAATCATTCAGAACACTTCTGAGATAATCCAAGCCACTGGTGTTTATGTGATTTGTTGTACCTTAGGGTCTTGCTCTTTAGCCTCCTGAGCAAGTAACTTTTCCCGCATGGCTTGTTCCTGCTTTTTTCTCTGTTCGTTTTCCTCTACTGCATCCTGTCGAGAAAGGTTAAGACAGCCTGTCAGCGATAGGTCCAAGTTAAATGGGTATGTTTCATTGATTAAGACAGGAGAAATAAGATGAAAAATATATTGAAGACATAAAGGTATCTCTAGACACATTTTCATTGTCATTATTCCTTTTGCAGATTAAATCATTCTAAGAAATCTATGCCATGGACACTGACTTGAGCAAGTCTCATAAATCCTGAGTGCGAACAATCTAAGGAAATGTGCAGTGTGTTGGGGCAGGGTGGAGGCAGGACTGGGGCAGAGACCAGTCTAAACACCACAGCTGCTCCACCGTCAGAAACAGCTGGCCCTTCCTGTTATTTGGCCACTGACTATGACCACGTCCTGCTTTGCCCTACTGTGCTTCAAATGACACATCCAAATTAAAACAACAAGGACTACCATAACAACTGAAGTGTAAAGTTTAAACTATAAATTAGGTTGATCAGTGAGTCCTTACCTTATACGCTTTGATAAACCGTACAAACACAGGGAAAAACACAGAGGGTGGAGTCGTCTTGGCACTCTCTCCAAAGTAGTTTACCACATTGTTGAAGGCTTCCTAGAATAGAGCAGAAGACAAGACCAGGGTGGAAGGCAGTTTGTAAATACTGTCAATTCAGAAATTGTTACAGATTAGAGAAGTGCAGATGCTGTTTTTGCAGGTTTTTGCTCTGTCTTATTATATTCACTTGTGATTTTTTTTTTTTCACATTAAGTGTCAATATACTTAGATCACTTTAAAGGTATTATATTACCCAAAATTGACTCCTCTGAGCTTTAAACCATGTTGTAATGTTGTTACCTCCTCAAAAACATACCTCGAGTTGTGTTTTGTGTTTTCACAAACATTCACAAATGTTTCAGTAATCCTTTATTATTGGTCTGTCTACATCTCTAAAGCTCAAAATACTCTGTTCAACATGATGTCTTGAAGCAGTAGTTTTCAAGTTAACCGCTACCTTTTAACTTTTGTTCAGTCAAAATTGGCAATTCCAGGACTGAGATTATACAAATTATTCTTGTAAAGGTGTATGGAGTTTAAAAACACAGTGGAGCAGTTCCTGTATTACCATACAACATTACAAGACGGAACAGAGTATTTTCTGTTTGAGAGAAGCTCAGCCTAAATATGCAAGATCTGTTTGTTAAACATGGGTGAAAGAAACAAAACACAATTCCAGGCCTGTTTGTGATGAGGAAATTTTAACATTATGGGCCCTTTAAATACCTCTGCCGTCTTTGCATCTCTCTGCAACTTGTCCAGCTGTGTGTCACTGGCCTGGAGAAATCCTTTGAGGACAGAGTGATCATGGAGACTACACTCTCTTCTGATCAAATCCATGCCTTTTCCTAACTCCCGCACATCAAGCAGAACATTCTCCAAGGAAACTACAGAAGCAAAGGTGTGACGAAAAGTCGCAACCAATATGTTGTGAAAACTTTTTTTTCTTATATTTTCTTGGTATGTCAAACCTTACCTGCTGCTGCTTTATCAACAAAGTGCAGTTCATTGTAGAAATTGGCCAGCTCTGGATACTTTTCTTTTACAATGAGTGCTATGTAGTGTAGCAATGTCATTTTTCTATCTGTAGACTTAGTGTCCAGTAGCTATGAAAGAAGAGTGAAATTTGACCTAAAGTTAGTGAAAGCCATGCATAGACAAACAGCTTTTGTGCTTAGTTGAAACTCACCAGATCTAGACTTTGCAATTTGAAACCATAAACACTCCCTCGTTTGCTGCTGTTCATGTAATTTCCCAAGGCAAGAATTATCTATTGTAAATAAACATATAGTATCATATGCATGAAGAATAATTACAAAGAAAATGCCAATTGAATACAACTTGTACCTCAAGCATTCTTTTCAATTTAGGAGACGATTTTACTGAGCCTGAAGCAGCAATGATGGCATTCAACTGTGGCGTAAGCATGTTGACATTATCTGCGAAGTTCCCAACAAACGTGATGATGTTCATTCTCTGTGTGAGTCTCTCGATCTTGCTGAACAAAAGCATGAATCGGTCTTCATCTGCTAGTTGGTCCAGTGGTCTTCGCTCACGTTCATACTGCCGCAATACTTTGACCTCTGCCTCAGTGGGTAGGAAGCGCATAAGGCACTCCACAAAGTCCACCGGAAGGGCCTTAAGGTCAAATCTGGATAGACAAAATTAAGGTTAGGAGCAGACTATATATTTCTATACATGCTTAATAAATACTTACTTCTCTATTGCTTTACAGATCTCCTCAGTTGTCTTGTTGGCCTTTCGTAATGTGATGGCAAGGTTTTTGGAGCGGTTTGCATCCAATAGTGTGACTTTGTTTTGGGCCTTCTGGGCTACCTTACTCTTTGTACAGGAAAGATCGACAACAGGACCCTGAGCTCTTGTTTTGAACAGCTCCTCAAACTTCTCCAAGTCGAGCTCCTAAACAAAATAACAGCACATTATAGGATTCTGTTATGAGTTTTTGAATGGAAATAGTTTGTGATTTACCTCAAGCACACGTTCATCATCAATCTCATTGAAGACTGTGCCATTGATTTGATTGGGCTTCAAGGCAGTCCAGTTAAACACAGGGAGGCGGAACTTTGTTTTAATTGGTTTCTTTATCTTGATTGCTTTGGGAAAAATATATATTATCAATAATTATAACAAAAGTACATATGCTTTTCAGCTCCTTTTCTTTACCTTACCTGATAAACCAGTGCTGAAAATGACTGAAGGAGAGGTTCCAGGCAGAGGTGGAGCAAGAGGTGGAGGTGGTGGGGGAGGGACTGGAGCACAAGGTCCTGGAAGAAATACAGATATACTTGATCAAAACAACATGAACTGAACAGAGCTTTGTTTTGTGAAGAAAACTTGTGCATTGCTTTTTAACATGTGCACACACAGGAAACTGTTTATTTCCTTTTCCTGTCTGGGCCAAATAGCCCTGTCATGACCTGCCAGCTCTGTGGCACACATCAACAAAGAAAAGGAATGGGCCTCATTATAGGACACAATAGTCTGTGTAGCTGGATTTCTCACCAGAGTGTCACTAGACATGATGAAATGACGGGCTTTACCTGTTGCAGAGGGGAGTGGAGGAGGGGGCGGTGGTGGTGGAGGGGGCGGTGGAGGAGCTTCACTGGCAGGTGGTAGACTCAGGTCTGGACCTCCTGGTTCAGTGAGGGGCAGAGTGGAGCCCAGAGACAGCTGCCCGATGTTTCCTAGAGAAATTGCTGCAGGCCCTACTCCCAGTGGCTCAATGGAGATGTCTCCATCGGGTTTCTTGTGCAAGCGGATGGTGCCCTGCTGCTCCAGCTCCAGCAGACGCCTCTCAATGCTGAAGTGCCTTTGAAATGCAGCATCCTTCTCCTTGATCACTCTCCTCAGGGTGTTGACCTGGGTGTTTGTGAACTCATATGTCTCCTGTCACCAGGGGGGGATAAAGAGCAAAAGACAATGACAGAAAAAGCTAAACAAACATCCTGTTTCCCACTGACCTGATTTGCAAACACAGCAATTTAGCACATTTAACACCTGAACCTGATCGGAGCTACTGGAGCAAATATAAAGCACAATAGCTCCTCCATGGAGTTATAAAACTCACCCGCACTGCCTGCAGTTCCTTATCCTTTAGAATAAGCACCTTCTCCAGGTCAGCTACCTTCATCATTGTCTCATTCTCCACCTCCAGAAGCTTCTCTGTCACCTGCAATCAAGATACAAAAGAGATGGGTATTCACATAGATCTGCAGTATGGGCATCTCTCCTAGATGCAGTCTCTCTCTCCGTTATACACCGCATCATCAATACGGAATAGGATATGATGAGCAGCATGACACAGCATAAGGATGAAATGGACTGGGTTTGTGGATACATTTTAAATATATGTTTCAAAAGAATTCACATGAATTCCAGCCAGCCTCCTCCTTCATTCCTGAGTCTTGAGAGAGGAGTTTGTTTTGAAATTCTTCAAATGATGTCAGGCCTGCCTACGACCTCTTCATGTGGAGAAGTTCTATGCAAAGCAGCGTGGGATTTGAGGGCAACTCCCAGAAAGAATAGGACTGACTATGAACAATGTAAAGATTGTTACATATTTCCATATGTATACAACTGATGCCAACGAATGGGAGAATGTTTAGATTTTTTTAGCAGAGTGAAACAAAGTAAATACAGGCTAGCAATAGCTATGTGAGTAGGCTAGCAGGTGCAGCAGAGCTATAATATTACTGAAACCATAAACAGCACAGGTGCTCTGAATGGGTGGGTCTTACATGAGACAGGTGCTCTTCTAGTTCCTCCACTTTTTCAAGAGCTGCATTCTTTGTCTCTGCATCTTCCAGCAGACCTCCCACGTCAAACACATTATCCAGGTAGGCCTGGATCTGCACTGAGAGTTTGTCACTTTCTGTATGCTTACATTTCTGGGGAAAAAAAAGGACCAGCAATTATTTAGTACATTTATACACGACCCTAGAAGAGAACATTGAGGATTCTTCCACACCTCTAAGTAATCATCCAATCCCAATTTGGTGAATTCAAACTGCAGATGGACCCTAAAGTTCATGTCCTCTACAGAGTGGACCACAATGTTGATGAACTGCATACAGGCGACCTGAGACAAATGCAAACTTCAAGTTTCACATGTATCCCAAAGTAATTTATTTAGACTTTAAATAAAAATAATTTCCACCATGAAGTCAATGTTTCCCTCTTCTCCACGAAAATAATCCATCAGTCGCTCAAATCGATGCTTCTCCTTACACACCTAAAATGTAAATAGTAATATTATGTTATAGCTTATCAATTATGGAACATACCTATTAATAGGAAAAAGTTTTCAAGAGACAAAAAATGTTTTCATGCCATAAGCTTAGAATTTTGACAATAATTCATTCAAACACAGGCTGAAGGAAATAGTCTTCCAGTGTTTGAGAAGAGGTCAGCAGACACTGTGAGCAGATATTAGTCCTTCACTGGTTTCCAAGGGAGTGATCCTTATCAATGTTCAAGGTTGGCTCACATCTGGAGTCCTAATGAGCCCTGTGACCACTACAAAGTTACAAATGCAGCCAAGCACAGCTTAAATCCCCCACTTTACTTTTATGTACTACCAAATTACCCACCTATAGCACAGTAATAAAAATACATTATATATATATTTGTGTGTGCGTGTGTGTGTGTGTGTATGTGTGTGTAAATCACCTCTTTAAAGTTGTCAAATGCTGAAAGGATGATTTCATGTCCACCACGAACCAGACACACTGCAGCCAACAGCTCAAGGACTAAAGCTTTTGTTCTAAAAGAAAAAGGATAATCAGTAAGATAATAATAATAATAAATAATAATAATAATAACAATAATAATAATAACAATAATAATAATAATAATAAAAGCCACGCGCGGCAATGGTGGCCCTCGCCCCGGTGCGCACGCCCCTCCACGCGACCTCCGCCCCGACACGCCACTCTCTCTTCCCGACATCCGCCCAGGCCGACAGCTCATCCATTAGACACATTACATAATGTACCTTTAAATATTTTTAGGAGTCATTGCGCCCCTGCTGGCCAACAGTGGAAAATGCACCATGTCCGTTATATATATTTTTGCTCATAATCATTCATAGAACTTATTCCCTGAATTTGGTACAAATCCAATAATGTTGACATGTCATGTCTATAGTAGGGGGCGCTATAGAGTTCACTTTTCATATACTTTATAGTGTATTATGTTTAGGCCGTGATCATGCATTAGTGATTCAAATTTCAGCACAATCAGACTAAGCTTGTGTGTGTAATCATTTTTTAACTATTTGTTGGGGGAGTCTTTGCACCCCTACTGGCCAAAGTTGGAATATGCATCATGTCCATAATAGACTTTTTTGCTTGTAATCACGCATAGAATTTAATCCCCAACTTTGGTACAAATCCGAAATTGTTGACATTTCATGTCTATGCTAGGGGGCGCTATAGAGTTCACTTTTCACATGTTTTATAGTGTATTATATTCAGGCCGTGATCAGGCATTAGTGATTCAAATTTCAGGACGATCGAACTAAGCCTGTGAGTGTAATTATTTTTAACTATTTTTTGGGGGAGTCTTTGCGCCCCTGCTGGCCAATGGTGGAAAATGCCCCATGTCTGTAATAGACTTTTTTGCTTGTAATCATGCACAGAATTTAATTTCCGAATTTGGTACAAATGCGATAATGTTGATGTTTCATGTCTATGCTAATGGGCGCTATAGTGTTCACTTTTATAAGATTTCATATTTCATTACATTCAGGCCTGGATCACGCAATTGTGATTTGAATTTGAGCTCTGTAGGCCAATGCCTGTGGCCGTGACAGGTCACCAAAAAACAGGAAATGAAGGCGTTACGGGGGAACCGTAAGGAGTATCAAAATTCCTTCTGATGATTTTTTTGAGTTTATGTCTGTAGATGTGACATGTCAAATCTGAGCTTATTTGGACCAAACCCCGGGACTTTAAAACTTTTGTAGACACCCAAGTCAAAACGGCGCCGAATGTTTGACCCAATATGGCCGACTTCCTGTTCGTCATAGGGTCATGCTCCAATTCATCTTTTGGCTTGTCTCATTGTTCTGTATCACTATCCCGAATTTCGTTTCCCATACTACTCCCATAGGGGTCGAATTCTAGGTGGTGCTGTTGAGTCGGGTCACTTTGGGCATTGTCGCGATGCCTATTTTATCAAATTTTTCGCCGGGCCGATCGATCTGAACCCCGGTTTGGGGACTTTTCGTCGATGTTCAGGGGGTCAAAAATGCGATCGTTTGGTCAGAAAAGGGAATAAAAAAATAAAAAAAGAAACCGAGGAAGAACAATACCCCTCGCCCCTAACTTTGTTAGTGGCGCGGGCCAATAAATTGTATGTTTTAAATGGGGTACTGGGGAATATCATTTGGTCAAAAGTGATTATCAAAATCCTATAAAAATATAGAAATATGCATGAATAAATCAATTCCAACATGAAGGGTATCACTGAATTAAAGAAACAGCAATAAGTGGTGTAGGAGTTTGGTAATTAAAAACTGTTTAGTCTTTTAGTCTACTTATTCATTATGAAGTGATCAGCGCCTGTGGTTTACCACTAATCTCTCTTTAGTAAACATTCCTTTTAACAGTCCCACACAAACGCTTCTGATCCTGAGTTCAGAGCGAGCTCCATGGAGAATGAAAAGCATATCATATGAACTGGCTGCAGGCTTCACACATTGTTTGACCCAGTCTCTGTGTCTATAAGGAGAGGGGCCTCAGCAGCTCCTACCTTGAGTTCTTGTTGTTCAGGCTCAGAGCTATTTCATTGACTGCATGTGCATGGGACATCACCATATTGAAGCCATACTGTGAAGAAAGAAAAGAGAATGTGGTCAGAAACCTTATCACTTATCAGGCTTAATACCAATTTTGATACCATAATAGTAATAAAAAAAAGACAATTTTAGACTATATAAATAAAACTTTTTTCAACTCAAAAACACAAAATATTATGGCCTTTTCTAGTTCTGATTGTATCTATTATCAATACATGTTCAGATAGTTTCACTACTATTTTTGTTATCGATTAGTCTGGGTATCGATCTTTTAACCCTAATAAATAAAAAATTAAGTTGTGTAAAATATTTAAAATGTTCTTAATTTTTTTCCACATCTGCTTATTTTCTTATTGTCTATTTGAGAGTAACACAGTGCTTTGATACCTGGTAGTTCATGATGGCTCGTAAACACATGATGCACACATGCACGTCGTCTTTTTGGCTCACAAGGCGCGAGTTCTTGATGGTTTTGCTGTTTGAAACCGAGCCATAGCTGTAACACATGGAACTAGTTAATGCCTGATAATGAAGCATGGACGGGAGGACTACTTCAGCTTCTTAGTGATTTATTTCTTTGACTTTGAGTTTAAAAGGGTGTTTCTGAAATGTGACGCAGAAAGTTGCAGAAGAAAGGAAAGAATGAGGCCTGACAGAAAAATCATAGATGGTTTTTGAGGTTACAGATGCATTATGGGAAACGGCTGACTTCTGCTGCTGTCAACAGAACCAGTTCTTTGCCGACACCCACCCCATGCAGTAGCGTTGTTGCACAGTCACATAGAGTGTATTTAAAAGCACTGTGTAAAACTGTTTTTTTATGGTAGCATGTGATAGGGTATTTTAAATGAACACAATTCTTAGATACAGCAACATGCATGAAATTCAAACATGTCGTTAATAATTACTTGATTTACTATGGTCTGCTACATTTACTTAATTTGGCACCATTTCCTTTTAAAAGTCTAGTATAAGATTTATATTAATGCAAATTACAAACCAGCTGCAATTAATTACTAGTGCATCTAGTTATCCAGCAACAACTAGTTAAAACTAGCAGTACTTAGAGTCAGAGTTGGATATGGGATTTGTATTGTTTAAGAAATCTCCACCAATTATGATTTTGCTATGATATTGATATATTGCAAAATTCATAAATCTAAGCATTCAAAGTTTCAGGCCAAACTTTTGGAACAAACTATATCAATGCATAATAAGAGGGAAAAGCTAAAAGGAAATCTCTGACATGATGAAAAACAGACAAAGTATTACCAAGGATAAATATATTGTAATTTTTGAGTTTCCATGCCCAGACTAGATTTCACAGTATCTTGTATATATAAAAGAGATAACAAGAGTCAGGATTGCCCAACAAATGCTGCACCTCACAGCTGGCTCTCATCTCTCACATCTGGAGGAGCATTTACCAAAAGGATCCTGAGCAAAAGGTCGCAGACTTCAATTTCTATCTGTGATGCAACTTTAGAGCTTTGATTGAATTTGTATAGAGTGAGTGGTTTTGAGGTCAGGATAGGGGTCAGGGCTGCCATATCAGATAAATAATTGCTCAAACAAAACAGTCATGGCCATTTGATAGCATAAACGAAACAAGCATGAAACGTTCAAGGTTAGCAGAGCATGTGGTAGGGAGCATGGGTAGAAGCAGGGCAGAGCTTTGCAGATACGTACCGAAGGACAGATTGACGGGCTGAGCGCACCAGAGTGTTGCAAAAGGGCTGAGTGCTTGTATTGTGCAAGTCTTCAATAGACCTGCTCCATGATCTAGACTTGTCCATAAAGCCATCCTCCCCACCATTCTCCAGCCCCTCAAAATCCAACCTGCATGGCCACAAACAGGGAAGCCAAAACAGAGGCACCAGCACAGGGAAGAGGAGAGGAGACAGGCAAGAGGCAAGTTAGTTTATAGCAGCCTGCCTGAGGTTATCACAACTGTCTTCAAGCTGTAGCACCACTCAAAGCTGAGGTACTCAAGCAGCACATTGAAAACATCTGCCCGGCATCACACCACAATTACATTACAGCATATAAACATAAAGAAGAGGCCCAGCACACGTTTAAGATGCACAAGCAGCTAATTAGCCCAATGTTAAACCACCATCTGTGTCCACACCGTCATAGGAAAGGCAGGGCTGTAGTCTAAAAAGGTGTGTATATGATATGTTTGGACAGTAATACTCACATGACAGCACACTGGGCAAAGGAGAGGTACTCCACCAGGATGTCCAGGCCTCTGTTCTCATCGTTGAGGAACTCCCTGACCCACCTGTGACACACAGAGGAGACAGATTTGTGAGAGTGATATCCGTAGCTCCGTAGGTTATACAGAATCATTTCAGTGGACACTGTTGTTTTAATGAAAGACTAAACTTTTAATAAAAATAAACAGTTAAAAATGAAAGGCCATCACTCAGTATATGAAAGCTGGAACAATATATATTGGGGCTCAATCATCTGTACAGTTTCTTTATTAAAGTGGCGAGATTTTAGTATTTTTGTTGTAATACAATAAGATTTGAGCTGTAGAGAGTTGAATAAGTGACTTCTATGGCTGATTATTGGTTCATCTGTTACAGTTTATGGCTTTTAATGATACTGTCTATTTTGAAACAGTTTAGTAGAATTATCCTATTTTATTTTTTATTATGTCAGTGGTATAAATTAATTTCTATACTATTGTTTATAGCAATACAATTTTTTTATTGAGACAGGCCTATTAATCACGACTAGTCAAATAGAAAAAGAGTAGTCTTTTCCTAATCATAATCGTTATCTGGTTTATACAGACTATAACAAAAAGCAAAAAGACTTTAAAAAAATGAAACAAAACCTGTGGTATCATTAAATTAGAATATCAAAAAAAGAATAAACTTTTTTTCATCAATAATAGTATATACTCTATAAGCTATATGTCTTTATTCACCTTATTTCTACGTTTAGTTGGTTGATAATCTATTTTAAAAGTCTTCATGTACAAAGAATAATCATCGCCAAAAAATAAATCAAATAGACCAAAAATAATCACTGACTATTTGACTACTAAAATAATCATTAGTTGCAGCCCTATTTTTGTCAGATATCCCTGGTGTTCTCTCCACATATACTTATATGGCACCAAATATTCACTGCCTTACAAGCAAACATAGTTGAACTGATCTCATTTTCAAGTCTGTAAATACATTTTTCACCAAACAAAACAGAAAATAGACACTAAACATATAGTGATACAAAACAGGGATCACAGCAAACTGCCTTTTTTATTTGTTTTGGGTTTTTATGTCAGATGCCCTCCCTGACAACCATCTCTACTTGTCCAGGTTTGGGACTAACAGAGCTGTGACTCCCAGTAGCTTATATGAATACTGTTTATTTATTTGTAGGTGCAAGAGTCTTAGTTGACAAAATAATAGTGACCATTCTGAAGTGATTAATTACTAGTTGTGTGGTCCTGTTTATGTTCCAGTAGTTTCCAGGTTAGTGTGAGAGCGCAGACTTCACATCTGACATACATTTTGTCTAAATCTATCAAAACTAGGAACAGAACTTTAATAAGTTACAGTTGGCATTGGAAGGAGGTCTTCTTTTTGAGTAGAGTTTCAAATTTCCTTCTAGTTCAAATCCCCTTCTTGGGAGTAGAAACATCTCCAAACAAAGAAATTCCCATTGCAACGGTAGAAAGAATGCAGAGCAATATATGATTAGTAGTGCTCAAGTCCTCACAGTCAACAGTGTGTAGCCTCCCCCCTCCACCAAGTCTATTCCCTTCTCTTCTTTCCCTTTTGGAAGTAGGAATTGGGGTAAAAGGTTCTCAAAATAGTAACAGACAACGTGCAAGCAAATCAGACAGGAAAATAATCAGGGGCTCAAATCAGGAGGCACAGACAGGAGAGAGGGGGACAAAGAACTTCAACAGGAGAGGAGAGAGAGGGGGGCGTTTCCGGTCTACCACCACCCCCACCACGTCCTGCATTTCTCTGCTTTCTGCTGCCTGCAATGCTTCACTTTTTCCCCTTAAATTTCCCCCAACTTTTCCCCAACTGGTTGCTATTTCAGAAAGAAATCTTGGCAACCCCGGCCCTCAGAAATAACAAAGCAGAAAATATCCAGGCGCGTACAATAAAGCAGCATTTGTTGTACTTAATTCTCACACAGTATAGGGTTTGGAAAAATAGGCTTATGTTGTATTTTTATTTGTGGGAAAGCAGCAAACTAACTAACTAACTAACTTTAAATATTTAGAAAGAAAAGCACTCCATAACTGATAAAAGTGGTTGTAGTAAGAGCATAGTGTTGTCTGCATGACATGACAAAACTTATGTCTAGAAGTTTTGTCAAAAACTTTTTCAGACAGCTTTGCACAAAAACACCTAACTTGTGGAATGATTTTAACACTGGTAAGCCTGGCTTCCTGTCCTTCTGGCATACACAACAAAGCTTCCTGCTCAGTGCGTTCGGGGGATGTGTACAAGGCAGCACAATAGCTACCATCTGGGCATTATAGACAGCGGCTCTATGAAGTGGAGCTGGCAAGACAGAACAATGGAGGAACACTGGGCACCGCCAAATGTGTCCTTGCGGCAACAGTGAAGGTGAAGAAGGGGCCATTCTTTACACACACTTTTTTCTAAAAAAGGCCTGCATCAGAGGTGCAATACATAAACTTGGACTTAATTAACTAAAAACTGGTCTTTTTAATATAGAGGTCTGCAGTCAACCCTCTTTCATTAAATGCACGTGGTGTGGAGCTGATTTTGGAGGACTACTTCTGTTTATAAATTTTTGCACTGATTAAAAGCTTGTCTTGTTTATGTTCACAAAATTAACACTGAATGCCATTTAATGTGTTTTTACTGAAATTGTGCATTTTACTTGTGATTTCTTTTTGTTGTAACCTAGACTTGATGGCAGTGGCACCGTTGGTAGGTTAAATTAGATAAATTCGAATAATTGTATTTGGCCTAGTTGTGCTAAAAGTATAGATTCTGGAGTAGGTTTTCTTAATTCACAATTTTTATGAATGAACAGATGTTATGTAAATACCCAATGTGGTTCGTCCTTAGAGATATCTCCAGCTCCCTCAGGACTTTGGTCGACTCCTGCACTCGCCTCCGAAACTTCTGCACAGATCAACACAGTGGAGCAGCGTTAAAGTTATAGTCCAGATGTTCTTTGGGGAGACACTGAATTTTGAACTTGCCATACCTTTCGCGTGACGCCAGGGTCTAAGTATCCTCGAAGTTTCTGGATGTATGTGTGAGGGGGATTTTTGACCTGGAATCTCTCCTAAAGCACAGATAAAGAAGGTGTATACAAAAATGTCATGAGAAATAACTTTAAGGTATTAATGTATCAAAAAACAGCATACTAAAATAATGGTAAATAGAGAGTATGTAGACGTTTTATGAAGTTTATCTTGTCTGTTTGGCATTTCAGTATGTTTAGTCATCACAAAAAGTGTATGCAGTGAGCCATAAAGATTTAATTTAAGAGATTTTCATTTTACTGGGCCATTGAAATGCCAAAAGCAGGCATGTGATCATTACTGAAAGTTTGTACTTAATTGTAAAAGGTATATTTACATATCCGTGTATATTACTTAGGCTTACCTGGTCACAGATGAGATCCCACTTCTTTTCATTATCATATTGTCGAAGGAGGCGGGCTTTATCAGGAGGCAAGTTCATAGAATTCTGAAACACACAAAATGATATTCTTACATTTTCTCATGACACATTCTATTACAGTACATTATTCAGTCATTATTTCTGTATTTTTGCATCACTGCCTCAAGTGACTAGAGTAGTTTTTTATACACCACTGGCGTCAACCACAGAACACAGACAAAACTGCGAGGACGTGAAGCGTGACCTCACTTCCTGTGTTGAAGCTTTGCATCCTGTCGCAGGAGGTGATCCGCATCTCTTTTGTGAACTTTTGTGTGTGTGCTTGTTCAGGCAACTGTTTGTATCAGCCGCAAAATCCACAATCTATAAACAACTGTCATAAGTAGCCAGCACAATTTTACTCTTGAGGACAACTCAAGCAGTATAGCATTAACTTAACATTTAATAAGTCACTTCCTTTATTTAGTTGTAACTGCTATTAAAAATAAAATAACTCAAGTAAAAATAAATAATTAGGCTATAAACAAAAAACACATAGGCCTATAATTACTTCAAATGATAAATAATCACATGATAAAAGCTCCATTGGATCTTCTCATGCTACTAAAACAACTGCTACTACTACTACTAATAATAATAATAAATAAAAATACTACTACTACTATTACCTCAACTACTACTACTACTAAAAAAATAATACTAATGATACTACTACTATAACTACTGCTACTAAATCACAGAAATCACATTATTTCTGTCACTGATTTCACACTCATCACCAATCAGGCCTGACTTCTCATCAGTAACTGTAGCTCACTGACAACATCTTATCCCCTTTGACCTGTGACACTCTGACATGATGACCAGGTCCGGGGGCGTCAGTATTTCATGAATGGAAAAGCATTACTATGATAACCACAGTGATTTTTGTTGTTGTCCTGGTTTCCTTACTCCACCCTAAATGTATTTCTTTGTCAGTCAGCACATAATGAAACAGGAGTCAGCTGAGATCATGATGACTCTCTGACACATTTTTAGTGTCACAGTATTTTTAAAAAGATTAACAATTGTAGTGATAGCTGTCTACCCCAGATTACGGGTGTTGTCATGTGATATGTTGCACAGAAGAAGAAGCAACATGGGTACCAGATGTCCAGAATTAGAGCAGGAATGTTTCTGTTTAACATACTGGTTCAGAGTCTCTTTTGTATTTACTTATTTTGACACACACAGTCTCTAGCTGCATGCCCCCCATAAATAAGTACCTTTTACAAACATTTAAAGGTACGATTCAACATGCTGTTATTTATGTTGGACACACAGAGGTAGAAATAACTGGTGGGACACTATCTACAAAACTACGATTACTAAAAATTAATATGGTATGCTACAAACCAAACAGAAATTTTCCTGTAAAGTACTTAGACTACTTCTGGTACTACTGTCACTATACTCTTACCACTCTCAAGATAATTGTTATTACAGAAAATATGAAAATTGTTGATTTGACAAAACTAAATCTTTGTAAATTATACGGCGATTCTAATCAGAGAAGCATCTGCATAGGCTCCCTACCCAGCCAGCCTCTTTGTTTTCCAGTCATGCATATAAACCAGGGCCAGCCATACGAGAAGTGGTTTGTGTGAGGGTCATTGAATTCTGCCAAACAGACATTAACATTAACTGTGAAATTTAAGCAAAAAACATAGTTAGCAGTTCATTACCCCTGAGATGCAATTGTTTTATAAAGTCAATGGTGTCATTTCTGCCCATTTTTTCTGATTAAAAAAATATTATTGAAATTATTAAAAACAAAACAAGGTAAGACCATGGGCGATATTTTCTTTCTGCGAAGATTAGGGTAATTTGAGCCTACTAACCCAATTAGGGTAATTGCATTTCACTTTCTCCCACAGTGATACAATCAAGTACTTCCTGTATTTAGATAGAAGGATTAAAGTAATAAAAGAAACTCCCCTGCATTACTCAACAGAAATTTTTTGTGTAATTGACCAAAATGTTGTTGTTGCCACTGTGCCCACATACCTTCCACTCTCTGTGGCCTCTTCTTGTTTGACCTGAGACTGCTTTGGGACAAAAGATTGAATGTGATGCTTTGTTTTGATTTGGTGCTGTGCCATTTCTGTCCTTTGACATTTGAGCCATGTTGTTGCTCTCACAGAAAAGGCCTCACAAAGGCTGATGGTGGGCATGGTTTGCATTTGCCTCCTGGTGCTGCAGAGCTCAGGATCCTCAAAACACAGCACAACGAGTGTACCTCTCCACCAGACAAACTGGTTCTATTATTGACTTTATCAGAGTACTTTATCAGAGAAACAGGGAAGATGGGCTATCACCAAAATATGTTCTTGTGGCACACTGAAAGTTCTCTAATGCTTGGTTGTTACCATGTTTGGATTTTGATGATAATTTCTTGCAATGCAAAAAGTTACCAATTACCAAGAAAATTATCAATAATCAATAATCAAAATACTGTTACATCTTTCATATCTAGTCACAAGGGGTCAGTATAGGGGAACGTTTTCGTTCAACAAACACTCCCTAGAAAAGGGTATTTGGTAAAGACAATTCAATGGATTCTACTAGCTACTTTTGGTATGTATACTGTAATAAGAACACCAACTACACCGAGTCATTTCAGAAATACTCCTCAAAATGAGAACCACATTTTAAAGAAACAAAGTTACCAAGCTGGTGAATACAAAAGAGGTTTTAATAGGTAAGGTTGGAGGTTAAGGAGGCATGACAAGTCCCAGAGAGATGCACTTAAGTCACACATTGGACCAGTAAAGCTCCAGTGTCTGCTGCACTGACCCTGAGTCTGTCATGGCTCTGTCCACACTTCAGAGAGACCGGGGCAATTCCATCTGCCCCCAACCTGACAGCGTCCTAATCTTGCCTGATTTAGTCCTGTCCCAAACCACAGTCTAGGATCTTGGGAGCTGCAGGGGAGTTTACTGAGAATATGAGGACTCTTGCAAGAGATCATATTAAGATTGTTATTTTGATGGTGTCTTACTTATTCAATTTATTTATTTTAAATCATTATTATAAGGTATGAATAAGGTCAGCAGCAACAGTACACTTTATAGTTCCCTTAGAGAAATATGTCCTCTGCATTTGACTCATTCTTCAAAGCCACTGGGGGGTAGTGGGAGCAGCAACCATCTCCAGATCTTACATATCAAGGCACTGCTTAATGGTACATTTCTGTGTGCTTTACATTAATTCCTGTGAGCCTTTGTGTTTACTGTCTAAACTACAGTATACTGTCTATTATTCGGTGTCTTGAATCTATAGTAGCCTTGCCCCAGTGTAACCCCCACCCCCAAGGAAACAAGGTAAAAGATATGAAGCCATGTTGAGGAAAGAGGTTAATGCAAGAGCAAATCAATTACACAAAAAATGCCCTCCAAAAACGACAAATTAAATACAGTGCTAACTAAATTATATCTTTCTTGACACATTTCGAGATATCACCAAATAGCTCCTCTGTGCTGTATCGGAGGGTTTACGGGTCCAGGCTATGTTCTTTACTATCTCACATTTTTTGTGAACACAGGCCGGACTCAATTATTGTTTCAAAGTGAGAGGAGGGAAAGGGGCGGGTGCCTAAGAGATGGACAAGTTGCAATTTAGACAGAAAACCCAAACTACTGCGGGCTGAGAGTTCATTATAGTGTAACTGTATACACTAGATACATTTCAAACATTACATACATTAAAAAATATATATTCCTATTTATATCATCATATTTTCATTTCTACTTTGCCATTATTGAATTGCCAGCACAATATAAATATACATAATATATACATAGTGGCACATACAGTACAGTGACTCAGGAGCTAAACACGCACAAATACTATTAAATTCAGCAGTGGACCGGCTTCTGATGCAGTAACTGGTGTGAGGGAGCCAAGTCACTGATCCATATCAGGGAGGGAGGCCAGTGAGGAGGCAAAGAAAACACAGTCAAAATGGCTCCTGGAACTGCAGTGTTTTCTCTAGAATTTTCTTTAGCTGATCATATTTTAGATTTACATATATGAAGAGAAACAGGTAGAGTCTCTAAATCTCTATCTCTAACTTAACTGTACAAAACATCAAATTAAATTAGAAATGTCCATATGGGTCATCATTGTTTATACTATTCTTTCATACATTACTTTTGCACTTTCCCCTGCCTCTCCCGGTGATATTCCAGTGGTTCTCAAATTGTGGTAGTACTCAAACACCTCTCAAATATTTGGTTAAAGGTTTAAAGGTGCCATTTTATAATGTTACCTCATCAAAAACATACCTGGTGTTGTGCTTTGTTTCATTCACATGTGTTTAAGTTATCCTTTATTATTAGTCTGTCTACATCTTCACAGCTCAAAATGCTCTGTTCCACCTTGTGATGTCTTGAAACAATCTTTACCTTTTGTTCAGTAGAGATTGGAAATCCTAGGACTCATCCAAATGATTCTATTGAAGGTGTATGTTGTTTAAAAACACAGTGGAGCACTTCCTGTATTATCACATGACATTACAAGGTGGAAGAGTGTGTTTTCTTTATGAGAAAGGATCAGCACCTAAATATGCAGGATTTGTGTGTTAAATAAGTGTGACTGAAACACATAGAACAGAAAATAGTGTAATATGGGCCGTTTAATGTAGTTTTAATTTTATCCCCATTTCTGTAGCCTTTGGGTTAGGCCTTGGTTATAACTACTATATAAAGTATACAATTTTAGACTTGGTTTAGTGCTAGTTTAGACCTGGTTTAGATTTGGTGTTACCAAAGACTAGATATTTTGGTGGTTCTTGGTGTGAAAAGTTTGAGAACAACTCACAAATTCATTTGGCACATGTTTTATATCAGATATCCTTCCTGATGAAAGTACATCCAAGCTTTAGACATAATGAAACTGAACCTTGGCATGTGACATTTGGGTTAGGTTGTTTACGTCATTTTAGGTAATCTGATAAATGAGGTCATTCTTAAAGTCAATATGAATCACATTATTATCTAATTTCTGACATAATTTCGCCTCAGCAACTTTTTATTAATGAAATGTCAGAGGGTCTATTGTCTATGTTCCTCTGTACTGAAACACAATAGGAGGAGACAGGATGAGAGCTGAGGGGACTTCCTACACTCTTTAGGAAATCAACAGAGCTGGTTTGTAGCATGGATATTTACCAGGGTGTGTAATATCAAAAGCACAGTATAGAAATGAACTGTAGACTTTAGAGCTCAAAGGTAAATAAGACAGAAGAGTGTGGGAAAGAGATGTCCCCTTTTCTACTGGTGGACACATGATCACCATGCTCCTCTGGTGTGTTGTAATCTAAACCAGGCAATAACAACAAAGCAAGAGCCAGCACTTCTCCTAAACAAAGGTTTTTCCAGCATACAGCTTCACTCCCTCCTGTTTTAGCTATTGGTGCGCTGTTTACAAAGCATATAAAACCAGTACTAATTGAGCAAATTTACATAACAGGTAAGATCACTTGGTTATATTAAGATCATGTAAACCACCCAGACAAACAAGTTAATTCAAATGTTAATTCTGAGTTTTGTTAATAGCGAGACTACTGAAATATTTAGCAGATGAAACTAATGTGTTTACATAAAATACACATTGTTGCCTGAAAAAGTGATAAACCTCTTTTTCGTCTCCCATAAACCCTAGCCTACAGCCTTTGACCTCTGCAGATTGTTGACAGAAACCACTTTCCCCCCAGCACCCTCATGACAACACTACACAAATAGCCCATTAGAGGCATTTGAGTTATAAATTAAAGAAGAGTCCATTTCCTGGTATTATTGTTTACTTGGCAACAAGCTTGTTATATCAAAGCAATGTTATTTTCACAAAGCTTAGTAAATGTAGTCCTTTCAGCCTCTAGTATATAGCTGTGATATATTTGTATTAATATATTTAAAATCATTATCTGGATTTACTTATATTGTCTATTGGCCATGAATCTCCAGTACAGGCCAATATTTTGTTTTGGTTGATCTTCTACCTAAAATACACACAAAGCCTTATTTACACTCTTACACTTTAATAATAAGAAAAAACTGCACAATATGTGACTACACAATTCTTATGGGTTTGTGGTAAAAAAAAAAAAGGGCTGTGGGTAAGTTTGTAGTAAATTTAAATGGGATAATTTGAGGAAAATATAAAAAATCTGCCCTACATATCAGCTAAAAAATATCAGCAGAGCTTATCAGTTATTGGTTGGTCTAGTTTGTAAACAATCGGTATCAGCATCGACTATGGAAAAACCCATATCAGTCGATCTCTATATTCTAATATTTCTGTATTTTATTTTTACTTGTACATATATATTTAAAAAATTATGCCTTATTTGACACCAGTCTGTACTTATTTTTTATTTATTATTACCATTTTTACTTTTGCTCTTTGATACTATATGATACTGTCATTTTTGAGCTACTGTATCCAAATCATTTCCTTTGTAGTTCAATAAAGTTTGTCTAAGTCTAAGTCTAGTAAATAAAGTTAAGAATAAATATTTTTGGAAATATGGACAATTAGCGATGAATCAGTGAACTGGACATCCTGTTTATTCCATTCTGTGTGCTCATGCAGAGGCTGTGGACGCCCAGAACAACAGCCCATATTCACTGGGAATGTGGGGAATGCAGGTACATGAATGCCTCAATAACTCACGGTGCCGGCCTTTTAACTAAGGGCCCTGTTTAAGACATGAAGGTGAATAGGAGAAGACAAGGGACAGTCCACAATGTTACAAGAGCTGCAGAAGTTGAAAAAACAGAACAGAAAAACAAAACCAAAAGTCAAGGAAGAAAGTTAACAAAGATATACTCTGGCTGAGTGTCATGTTGTCATGTGTCTTCAGGGAAATGTTGTGGGGAATTTGGTTTAAATTTTTTTTATAAAAATCAATAAAGTGGACATTACCTTAGATCTATGTTTCAAATAATTCAAAACATATTCTGAGTCTTCTCTGGCATAAAGTGGGTCTTCTGAATATGTTAAGAGGGGCACAAAGGCCACGGGGACCAGCCCTATTTGAAACAACATAGAACCACAGAGAGCACATTGTACTGCAGAAAGAAACTGGCTAGCTAGATAAATCTAACTGGAAATCTATCTTCTTTACACAGATCAGCACCAACAACTGTTGGAAGAACTGAAACAAGCCAAAGTAGTGATAAATTATGAAAATGTTCATTGGACAAATGGAAACAGGAGCATCCAGATAAGTAAAAAGGGTTAATTAGAAATTGATTTCAATTAAGCACTAAGGGCAGAATTTCCATTACACATAGTCTGAAAAGCCAATGATGTATAGATCAGTCTCTTTTAAATATAGGCCTCTGTCCTTTTCTTCAAATTTCCATAACCTGCTGGAAGCAAAAAGTCATTTCTAATTTTCCCATGGCTCAGCCCTAGTAAAGTAAATCACATTAAACATTTTGGTGTTGTGTCTGCCACATCTGTTCTGTCATGGTCTTGACCTTTGCTTTCTCAGATGTACAAGTGGTGAAGAAGCATGCTCTAAAACTGCCCATAAACTGCAGCCTGAGGCCAGAGAGAGCCAGGTGGACAGACTAGTGCCGAGCTCCCATTGCATAGGGCCTTAAAACCAAGTTAAATGTGCACACTTAGCTCCCATAATCTCCTGCTTCCTGACACACAGGGTGGGTGGCCAGTTGCAACATTGCTCCAATGTATGTGATGTTACCTTCTTAGTAAGCAGGGGTATGCATGAGAAAGGAAGGGGCAGACATTTAATAGGTCCATAAATAAAGGCGAGCATTAAACAAATAATTGTTTGAATTGATAGGGTCTAATACACACAGGGCACAGCTTGGCAGCATTAGTTCCAGCTGAGTGGCACATATCAGACAGTACTGCTTTCTTTAGGCTACATTCATCAAGGAGGACTCATGTCAGACATGGCTGGGGTCCCCTTTGTTAACACGTCTGATTCGGCTAACCTC
This sequence comes from Boleophthalmus pectinirostris, assembly GCF_026225935.1. Classification (NCBI taxonomy): domain Eukaryota; kingdom Metazoa; phylum Chordata; class Actinopteri; order Gobiiformes; family Gobiidae; genus Boleophthalmus; species Boleophthalmus pectinirostris. The sequence continues at coordinate 25,750,348 of NW_026571515.1, forward strand.
TTCATTACCTCTGTTCCCATCAAATAGGCACAATGTCAGACATCAGGCTAAAATAATTTCAGACATTTTTGTTGAGACAGATATTCACAGATTCATGGATATTGTGAAAATGTAATGATAGCACTGCAATACATTTGCAATATCTACAGAGACCCACAAATACATGATGAAACTTAATGCAACAGATTTTTTTTTTTTTTTTTCAGAAAAACATGCTGTTGACTTTGAAATGTATATACTATTAAAATGTTGGTAAAATCATTAGAGTGGCTGAGAACAGTGGCAGACTGCCAGTTCAAAGGGAATTTTCCCTTCAGAGTTCTCATGTGGCCTCAGAGTAGAACAGACCGCAGGAATCCAGTGCTGGATTGGCGGCACAAGGCTCTTTGAAAAAGGATCCAGGGGCAGATGAAGGATAGAGGTGCACCATTGAAAGTGCCACTTACTATATCATATTTTATGTTAAAGGACACAAACTGTATAAGGTACAGTCAAGTGTTCTGTTGCGCTCATGTTCAACTTTGATTTGAAGCTCTAAATTTCAAAAGCTAAATAATATTTACAGTAGATAAAGGAGTCAAAGGAGCTATAACTACAAGGATGTAGATGGTACCGACATATAATTTCATAAACAGTCTTCTATTTGCAAATGCATGTGAGGTCTGGGCGCATCCATATTATAGTAATGACATGCTTTGCAACAGTGTGCAGGATCACTAGGAAGGGAACCACGGCATCAATGCAATTTCCTCAATAAACTGACAGTGAAGAATGCCAAGCACCCATTGCCACCCCAAAATACATTTAAATCTGTGTGTAAAGCTGAGGCCTTTTTTCACATGCAGCTAGGCAGACCTGTCCAAAGGATTTTATTATAAAAATTCATAGTCTTGGGGTCTCACCTCTCTATTGCAGTGGACCATCTACATATAGTGGTCTTATTGAAGGCATTAGTGTATAATGTCACCCACGACATCATGATACTACCACTCCAGTGGGACGTCTGGAGCAGAGTCCCACCGATCCAAGCAGACAGATTTGTTTCCTTTGTCGAGCCCTTATGGAACCAGGAAGTACAGCTATCCAGAGAAGGGGAAATTACGTATGTCTAAATATCCATTTATGGAACATATTTCATTTGTTGTTACAAGGCCAGAAAAATCCTTACCAACCTTGATGGCAGATTTAACAAAGAAGGGGGCTGAAGTTTGCGTCATCTCCACTCATGCTCTTGCCAGAGTCTGAGGTTTGATAGTTTTCATGTACCTCATTAAAAGAGTCCACATCTATGGTGAAGTAAGAAGTTCAAAATAAACTTGCATCTTTCCCACAGAATAAATGAAATCAGCGGAAATTATGGTACAGGGTTATGTGAGGTTGAAGCTTCCCTCTTGGTAGAAATCTTTTGCTGTGCATGACAGAGCATAATAACAGGGATTACATTTGGTGTGCTGCTGTTACTGTCTCCATCCACGACACAGTTTATAAAAAATATACAAGTTGTTCTTTCATGGGAAAATCATTTAGAAATGGTTTACTCATTAGTCATATGGAAAAACCTTCAAATCAAGTGAGAATACTGTCTTTTTTATAACCACCCACTCATTCAAGCCATGACTATTGTGGGTGAAGAAAAAGACACAAGTTAGGCCATTACAGCAGGCACAGTATTGTAGTACAGTGTATAATTGTCATAATGGTGGTGGCTTAGCGCAGCAGTCAACAAGCTGTCTGAAAGGCCACTCACTGGGCTGCCTTCTTCATGAGGAGAGCTTTACTTTGGATCATCCTGGCAAACAGCAAGTCATGGACTCATGCCAAAAACATGGAGGGTCCCACAGTAATGAAGAATAGGGCACACTGTCTAACACAGCAGAGAGGCAGAGAGGACCAGGGACACTTGGTGTTTGATACTGTAATTAAGACCTTAAGCAGATTAAAATGTATGGGTGTGGTTATGTTGAATTTGGAAAATAAGCACCTTTGTGACATAGACAGACATGTCATGATCATGAATGCATTGGCATACAACTTCTCCATACAATTCAGATCTGAATATTGAGAACAAGGATTTTATGGTTTGTCTAAATTTGATATTGACCAAAATAACCTAATTTTGGTCAAATAATCTTGAGGAAAATGAAATTTAATGAATTAAGCCAATAAACAGAAAAGACTGGTACAAAAATGTGTCATATAATGAAAATGTCCAATCCAGGGGTTTCCAAAGTGTAGGTCAGGAGCTACTAGTAGCTCTCCACCCCCTTCCAAGTAGCTCACCAAGGGATTTCAGAATTATACCATTGTGCTGAATAACAAAAATGTCTTAATTACATGTCTATTACCATTGTAAATTTTGAATTTTGAAGTCCAACTTTGTGCACAAATAAATGGAAAATTGCATCTAACTGTACCCCAAAGCTTGCCCTCTTTCTTATTATCGTCTCATTTTCTTGCAACCGCTAAAATGAGTAGCTCTCTGGCATTTTCGTTTTGTAAAGGTAGCTCATCAGAGGAAAAAGGTTGGAGACCCTTGGTCCAAGCAGTACCAAAGTATGTTTATAAGAGTCGTAACTTGAAGGCAGCACTTCCAAACGTAAAAACAATACCAAAATATTTGAAATAAAAGAGCGAACATCTTATGACCCAGGCTAACATGTCTTACAGTACTGTGGTATTTTTAATTAGGGCAGTTCCTTGTTGTGGTGATCCCTTCTGAAATGACACTTCAGGAGATTTTGTGAGAGTAAAAGTGGGTGTTGACTGAGCTCATTATTACAAAGCGCTTAGACAGCTCAGCCCCTGATGTGAGAGTCACAGACAGAGGAAAGGGAGGGGGCATTGTGTATGGTGTGGGAGTTTTGGGGGAATTCAGAAAATGCAGTCTTCAAAACGAGACCAATAAATTTAAACAGGAATGCTTCTGAAAAAATAGATCACCAACTGTAGTCTATATTCTTGGCATTTTAAAGCACACCGCCTGATGTTGGTGCCTGTGTAACCAAAGCTTTTCATCTCTCAACACCCCCGCCCCAAGATTTAGCACGCTGCGTTTAACGTTTGCCACTTGAGCCAAACGCTGAGTTGCCTGACTTCTGAGAGACAAAAGAACCACAGAAGAGAAAAGAGGGGGGCAGCGGGAGAATGAGGGGCGGGACGGCTCTGCTCTATCCATTTGTAACATCGGCTACTCGTAATGGACCATAAACACAGACAAGCATCACATAAAACTGAAAAAGTCACATGCTGTCATAATTGATTCTGGACCAACCAGGCCTAGAAAGATATTGAAACACAATTAAGATTTAGTCTCCAAAACCACAGCTCTGAGCTTGTCGTATCAACTTACCAGAACGATTGCAAATTTCTCCTCCAGCTCTGTGGGATCAGGCATAGGCACCTTCAAAGGCATAATATGATGCTTCATTTCTGACTGACCGTCAACACTTTCTATATTTCCCATTTTGTTCAATTAGTTATCCAATAGTTACGGTGAAGCGCTTCTTTTTCTGTGCGTCTTTTCTTCTCATGCGTAACGCACAAGCGTCCAAGCACCAGATTCAACAGATGGTTCCGAACAATATAATATTCCACGGCGAGAAACAAAGTCTTGTGTTTGTGTCCCAAAATGCCATTTATATCACACGCTTTGGGTTCACAGTGTTTCCACTGTATCTTCCATCCAAAGTTTGTCTAAAAACTCACAATAAAAGTCCATATCCACTGTCTCCAATGAAGTTCTTCTGCTTTTCCTGGCCAATCCATCACTTTCCAATGAAAGATGAAATAAAATACCGACCAAAATTAATTTACCCGCTGCTCAACTTTCTTGGCTTCAGCGTGTTTCCATTCATTATTGGTGTGTGATCCTGATTAGACTTTTTTGCTGGTGCCTCCACTCAAGGGGCAGGGCCCCCTCTACCTCCCGCCCTTTTCCGGGGGAGTAGCCTCTCCTATTGGCTGAGAGCCCTGCCAATTTTCTACAATCTCCTACATAAAAAAACACATCTGCAGGAATAGAGCCCACATGCAGCTGCACGAGTTAACCTGACTTTGTGGCACTATAGCCCCACCTGGTGTTCAGAATTACGCAAACCATGAAATAAATATTTGACTCAAGTGCAAATTTTAATCAGCAGAATCAGCAGAATCGTCATATGCAACATCGCAAAACAGCACGTTTTCTATTTGTGAAGCATTTTGCTTCTTTTCACAATCACATTTTCAGTAGAGCCAAGCATATTTTCATGCTTTGTGTGAGGTCAAAGGTACAGCCTAAATAACTGTAAGCATAGTACAAGCAATAAGCAGCATGGCAATGGCAGTGGCATTTACATCTAGGCTACGGTAATCTTTAAGAAAGCACAGTGATTTGCATTTCTGTCTTCACTAGTCTCTATACGGGTCTGAGTTAAATACATAATTTATAAAAGTGTAATTTCATAAATCTCTGTTTAAAACATATAAAATTTCATCTGAAACAAAATAATCCAATACTGACAATCTGTGCACAGTTTCATAATACTTAAGGCAAACATACAAACACACAAGTCTTTAATTTGCAGTTAAAAAGGAATAAAAAGAGCTAAAACAAAAATAATCATTCATTTGGTCATTTTCCCCTATCCACAACAGTAACTCACACACAGACTATTGTGATATATGCGGTTACACATACTGTCTGGTGCAATTGCATCATGGTTTCCTTTTTCTACATATCTTTTCAGCTAAATTTGACTGAAGAACGCTGGTTAAGATGAACATGTCACAGTTAATGCTTCATGGGTGATAAACATTTCTGTTCTTAAATACAGTTGGACCTTTTGTTGAAAAGGTTTTCATCTTTTCTTCAGTGAAGGTGGTGATTTCTATTTAAGCTGAACACTCACAAATCACAGACAACTGAAGCAACACTAAATGTTGTATAGCTGAAGATTAAGCAGGCATAATTTCTTCTAATTGGCTTCTGCCACCAGGTCATACCTGAAAATGAAACATAGCATGCAAATGAAATGTTTGTACATCCAAAACAAAAACTTAAGAGAAGAACAAAATACCATTGGGTCACACTAGTCTTGAGGTCAATTTGGTCCATATCCAGCTGCATCTGAGTGGGCAAATAATGATAAGAATCAAATATTAATTACAACAGTCCCAATGATTTTACTTGTAGTTTAGTACCTTGCCGATGAGCTCCCTCTCTCTGCTGATAAAGGAGACATTGTGCTTCACAGAAAGGTCCAGTTTTCTCTGGGCAGACTCCTCCAGTGAGAAATCAAAGTCAAATCTACAAAGAACAGAGGCAGAGGTGAGGAGGTCATGTCTGCAGATTAATATGAGTGCCCGTCCAGTACCTCTCATTGAACTCAGGGTTCAGGTCTCTCTTCTTTGTGGCAGTTCGTCTTTTAGTTGTAGCTTTTTTATCAGGTAGAAGCACGAAGGAAACATAAGGATCTGCTCCATCCTTAGAGCAGGGTGCCAGGGCCCTGTCAATACAATTTAAACAGAACACATATATGAGTAGGTTACTCTTCATAGTATCCCGTGAAATAATAATAATACAGTAATGATATGACCCAGAACCTGCAAGCATGTATAGTGATGAAAAGCCTGCTCTCCTCTATGGAGTATCCAATAGTAAGCTTCACTTGTCCAGCAACACCACCACCATTTTCTCCAGCACTAAAACATGTGTTATTTAACCCATAATGTGTTCAGTTCATTACACTAAATAACAGCATCAAATTCGTCTCTAGTGACGGCAGAGTGACTCACATTGAAAGACCGCCTCTGTGTTTGAGGTCAAGATGGGAAGGGTCCCATTTGGGTATAACTTCATCAATGATGACATCACCTTCCACCTTACGACACAATGCCAGCTGAGTGTCAAGGATCTATAATTCATCACAAAGAGAAACAGAAGTAAATGTTTTAATATTAATGTCATAATATAGCCATAATATATTACACAATTGCAAACAGTGTGTACCTTAAGTGTAAACCTCAGTAGTATTTGGCTTTCTGGCAGAGCTCCATCCAGACTGAACCAACGATCAAGAAGTAACCCAGGCTCAGAGAGGACCTGTCTGAGCGGGAGTGTGACTGAGCCAAGACCCTGGCCCCAGCTGTGCGAGAGCTGAGCATAAACACATACAAACAGTTTTGTTTTCACATATTTATTCCATATTAGGACTATATCAGAGGCTTACAATCAAACACAATGGACACATACTGCTGACATTACATGAGAAGCTAGGAAAAACTTAGATAGACTTACCTTCACAGTGAGGATTTCATCTCGGGGGTCCCGCACTAGGAAATGAAAAGCTTCATCCCATCGTGGAGAGGTTGAGCGCTCAAAAATCTGGACAGCAAACAATAGGTCATTTTTCACAGTAATTGGTTTTGACGCGCCTCCTCTGTTGGCACTCCTACCTTTGTCTTGTAAGATACATTTTTAAGGATAACCTCGGCCCCAGCTTTTGGCTCCTTCCCATTTTTCTTTAGCTGGAACACAGTAATTCAATCATGTAAAACATGCCTTAAATCACTGGAGAAGTCATGCAAGAAGGTCATGAAGTTGTACAAGCAATCAGCCCAAAGTGTGTCTGAAACTACAATGTCACTGCTTTTGTGAGTAAAGAAAACTCATTAACATAAACAACACATAAATCCCAGAGGATTCATAGACATGATCTCACCGGCAGACCGTGAGCCCGCTCCACATAGACAAACAGGAGAGCGGACGATGGCACAGCCTTGTTCTGATACGACTGCTGTGACTGATACTGCAGGACCTATATAGCAATGACAGGATGAATAATGTTGATTTATAATTTTTTTAACATTTGTCTTATAATTGAGACATTGTTACCTGACAATGTAACTAATAGATACAATACAATAACAATACTAACCGGTTCCAGTCTGAATAAGTCTGTAACTCGGGGTAACCACTCAAGTACAAGGTGCACACGTCCAGACTTCACATCATTTAGAGTGTACCACTGTGACAAAAGAGAAATTAGATTAGATTAAATGAAATTACAAATGCAATATAAAAGCCATTCAAATGAATATATGTTCTACTTTGACTTACCGTGTCAATACATTGCACGCTTATGATATCTCGTAGGCTTAGTTTAAACCTGTAAAGGAGAACATTATTAAAAAAAAAAAAAAAGTTAGAATGGCTTATTAATGCTTGGAAATCTAAAATATTACAAGAGAAAAGCCTTGGACATCCTATGTGCACAGCCACCTAAACTAGTGTTATATTACCACAAAATCTGATGTATACATTGTTTTAGTATACCTTCCTAGAAAGTCATCCTGGTCAATGTCCTTGTCAAATAACTCAAACTGAATCTCCTGACCAGGCAGTTGAGTCAATATCACCTACAGTAAAACATAATGAAAATACTGACTGCAGTGTCATAAATATAAGTATATATGTATCATGTATCAATAAAAAGTGTTGATACCTCATAGAGCTCATTCCAAATGGGGTTGAGGTTTTCTTTGATGGTGTGGCTTCTGAAAGTGATACCGGCCACACGGATCTTCACATATGGGTCACTCTTTCCCTTCACCATGCCCCCCATGAAGTTGTCCTTGGCAATGAGGTTCTGTGCCTCCAACAAATGAATCCGCAGCACTCCCTGTAAGCACAAAACTGAGACATTACCATGTGCTTCATTGACTTTGACCACTCTCAGATTTGGCATTAAAATGTCCTAACTGAATGGAGCCCTGTTTTAGTGCACCCTGAATAGAACAATCCACTTGGGATACATACATAATTCACACGATTACCAGAACTATTTTTGATGAAAAGATAAAAGCATGACGGTATGCATGACTATGAAATAGAAAGAAGATGTATACCTCTGTTCCAAAGTCTGAATCAGGCGTGGCATGCTG
>NW_026571515.1:25758770-25833770 GCF_026225935.1 Boleophthalmus pectinirostris
TTCTTACTTTATGAAAAGAAGTGTTTGTTTGTTGCTGGGTCAGACTCAGTGCTTTCTGCAGAATTGGCGATTTCACAATACCTCCGTAGTGTCAGCACCAGTGTCATCCCTGGTGGCCATGTCTCGTCCAGCGCCCACTGTGAGGGTGACTGCTGTGGCCTTTTGCAGTTGCCATCTCTCAGAGATTGATGAATTGATTGTGGAGCTGCTGCCAGTGTGTCTGTGCCCTGGACCAAGGCGTCCCGGTTACGGGTGGGAATCCCAGCTATGGCATCTGGCCTGGGGCTACCATTGTGGCTGTCCTGCAGGAGGCCCTGGGGGCCAGTGGCCCTAAGAGCAGCTCTAACCCACATACTGCTGTCACACCCCTGGATACACAGCAGCACTTGCCCAGACATGGACCTGTGATTGGCTCACACAAGGCCAAACTGCCAAACTATGTAATTCAACAGAGAAACTACCTGATTGTGCCAAAAAGGTCTTGATGACAGCACTTTGGAAAGGCCATGGGAGAAAGACAACAGACATCTACATCCTACTCGAGTCAGGGAAGAGAGGAGTTCAATTAACAAGTTTTGAGACATACTGATTTTTAGAAACAAAATATTGATAAATAATAATATTATCACACTAAACAGCAATTGTGTCTCTTAAGTTTCATATTATGTGTTTTTCTAATATTTTGTATTATACTATAACATACACAGATTTATGTGTAGATTGCTATTTTACAATAGTTCCAATGACTGGCCCTTCCTTTTCATAGTGGCAGAAATAATTTAATACATATGCAGCATATTTTGTTCATCTTTGCTCTTTATTTTTATTATTTGATTTAATCCAGTCATACCATAGATCTCTGAGAATGTTACAGTGTTACTAAATTTCTACAATGTCAAACTCAGCAAACTTTAAGGAAAACATTATTTAGCCACAACTACAGAATGTTATCAGGGTTATGGTAGCTGGGGTATCTGGATGTTAGACATTCCTACAGAAAAACCTGTTAGATAAATCAACAACTGGCAATAGAAGGCCACAAAACAATGTTCACAGCAAACTGAACTGAAGAGAGCACATCACACAAACAAGTCCCTCTGTCGGACACATCAACCTCAATATCTACACGTGTTTAACATCACGGTCATTAATCCCATTGTATATTTTAGATGTTACATGAAGATATATATACAGTGGAGCCGACATAGAAAAGCATGCTTTTGCATATTAGAGGTTTTTAGTAAACTTTACACTAATCCAGTATAGCAGTTTTTCAACCAGTAGCAGATATTTAGACTACAGTCTGAGAAATGACAATTCACTTTTATTACAGATCTTGTGCAATATTAACATGCCTTAACGTTTTATTACGATCAACATCTTTTCACCTAATAGTGTGTTTTGTGTCAGTACACAGTAGGACCTTAGGCATAAAAACAAAGAAAAATAAATACTACTAAAAGCAATACTTTGTTTTGGTTGATAAACACAAAATACAGGAAATAACATAACATTACAAATTGTACAATAGTAATGCAGTTATTTTGTGCCACATGAAACAGAGATATAGCAACACATAAAACAAAAGAGTCACACTTATCGCAGATGGATAAATTAGGATCAAAGCCATGTTAAATGCAAAATACTGCTGCTCTCACTAAAAGACTACAACAAACATTCAAAACCTTACAAGATTTCTAATATTGCCAATCACATGCTCCACTGCATCGCTCTCTACAAGGCCGGCCAATAGCAGTTTTTAATACACTGAGCTTGTGCAGAGCACCTGTTTCACTTCAGTCATCATTATATATCCCAAACAATTGGTCTTTACTGATGCTGAGCCAGGCACGTTGAAGCAGTGGCCTGCAGGAGTTCACAGCCCCTACAAACTTGTGAGCCAAAGTAGAATCTCCATGCAGATTAGGGAAGCCGTAATATACACTGTTTTTTTCACCAGCTGCCTTAGCATTTTATGCACATAACAATTTAAGGAAAAGATTGTAAAGAGGCAAATAACCAATAAATTAACATGTTTAAAGCAATCTGCAAGAAAATAAAATAAAGACTGTCTACTCTATGAAGATTATAAGAGCAATTACAAAACCTAAGCAACTGAGATAACTCTGAGAAGGAAAACTGGATTACAGTAAAACACTGTTATGCACATTACATTATTCTGATTATGTATAGGCTTTGAACAATGATAATGATATTGTAATCTTGTTTAGCTGTAATGCCACTAAACTATTTTCACATTCTTAATCATTCACATCAAGTATCTGGATAAAAATTTCAATACAAACAAAAATCTGAAAAGGTAATGTGGTCAGTATTCCAAACAATAACATTTTGTTAAGAACCATATATTTTATACTGTGCAGTATAAACCTATATTGCACATTATTTACTTTAATTAAATAGCAAAGATAATTCAAGACTCAAATAAATAAGAAAAGGCATAATATAGTGTAACATTATAAGTTCAGGGAGAGATCACCATTCGGAACTGTCCTGCCTCTACATGTAAACAGACCCATTATAATCTTTACCTGGAGCTGGCACCAGGCTCTTCCGTCTACACTAACGACCCAGGACCCCTCATTTCTTGTTCTTGAGCTGGTTGGCGAGCCAGTCCAGGCCCTCGTACAGACCATCCCCACTCGTAGCACATGTGGCCTGGATGTACCAGTTGCGGTGACGTAGAGAGTGGAGGCCAAGTTTGTCTGTGATCTCTGCAGCATTCATGGCATTCGGCAAATCCTGCACAAATATGTATTGGAGTTACTTATAATGTCAGAAGCAGTCGTTACATAACAGTTGAATGACACGTTGAAGTCTTGTACCTGTTTGTTGGCAAAGACAAGCAGAACAGCATCTCGCAGCTCGTCCTCTGCCAGCATCCTCATAAGCTCCTCCCGGGCTTCGTTTACTCGCTCACGATCATTACTGTCAACCACAAAGATCAAACCTGCACACACAATTTAAAGATGCAAATGCGAGAGTTAAATACAAACAGTATTTTTGATTGAAACAATTGAAAGGTGGTTGGTTTATTGTACTGTCTATATATACGACTTTCTTAAGAGGTGGGGCTGTTGGAGGCAGAAAAGTTAAATAGATGAACTTGAAAGCTATTTTGCAGAGATCACATCGTTAAATCCCAACAATTACTGCATATTGTGCCAGTATCAATAAGTTATTTGGTCATGGTTAAACCTTTTAACACTTAATTGATGCTTATTACCATAACCAAAAAAACAAAAAAACGGGTTTTATGTCATCACAATCTTCATCTTGTACAGAATTTAATACAATGGCAACCATCACCAGGCTTTCAGTATGACTCAGACATAAGTATAAAACAGCTGGAGACTGAATGTAAATGACATCATGAGCAATGTTAGTCAGATAAGGCCCCAGGTGTTAGTGAGCGTGTGCTGAGGCCTGTACATTGTAAACCCCAACATGACCCACACCAAGAGCATTATGAGAGTTTATGGCAGTGTAGCTTACCCTGTGTATTCTGGAAGTAGTGCCTCCATAGGGGACGGATTTTGTCCTGGCCACCCACATCCCACACAGTAAAGCTAATGTTTTTGTACTCCACTGTCTCCACATTGAAACCTACACAAAGCACAGCGTTACAAGTAATTCCTCAATGTAGAATGATATAATTGGTATTACTGGACCTCTTACCTATTGTAGGAATTGTGGTAACAATTTCCCCAAGCTTTAACTTGTACAGAATAGTGGTTTTCCCAGCAGCATCAAGTCCTACCATAAGAATCCTCATCTCCTTTTTCCCTATAAGGCTTTTTAACAGATTTCCAAAGATGTTCCCCATGATGACGTTTTTATTTCACTAAGTTGCTGCAGAACTGACAAAAGACATCAGACATAAGGGTAAAAAGTCAGATCATGTACAAAACACAGCAACTTATCAGAAATAAAAATGCAACATTTTACTCATCACATGACCCCCATTGCTGCTTCAAGTCATTTCTTATCTTAAGGCATAGTTGCTCCACAACTCACAAGCATAACCTTAAACCTGTTGTTACACAAATCATAGACCTATCTGATTGTAAGTACATAAAGTAACCACTATGGTAGATAATTAAGCTACGATTATTTTTTTTTATCAGTTTTCTTTTGTTCACAACTAAAATTGATTTTGTGTACACACACACACACACACACACACACACACACACATATATATATATATATATATATATATATATATACACACACACACACACACACACACAATATACAACATAATAGCCATCTGGACGCTTATAATGGATCCATAATTACATCAAACAGCACAATATCATAACACTATTTCCATTCACTTCGGCGCAAAATTGACTTCGTATAATATCTATTCGTATTAACATGGTCTATACAGTAGGACACATCATTTGGTGTACAGCCCTATGTACAGCACAGACGATGCTAGCTAGTAGAGCCTGGCACAGCTGCAGAGGCAGGACATTCATGCATATGTCATAAAGCGAGAGGATGTCGGCTGATCCTGCACCTCGGGGATGAAGCTGGGTCCAGAGGCGCAAACGCGATGCACTTATGTTTTAGCAGGATATAAAATGCTCCATAGATGCTAACTGACCTGCTACACCTCCTCTCTAGTATTAAACATATTTCCGTGTGAATTTGTGCGCTGTAATCCCTTCATGCAGTCACGACACCACTCGGCCTAATGTCGTCGATTCACGGCCTTTTATAGGATATTATAGAACACTGTTAGAATGGCACACAGAAATAACCATCCGCGGTTGTTTAAAAGTAGCCTATATACGTTTATCAAAATTGTCACTGTTTGCATCTCATTCACTTACCCCTCCACGATAAGGCAGACGGGCCACCAACTGCTGGATTCAGGGAAAGGACTCGACAAGGTTCTCGCGAGACAGTGTAGCTGAGACCCTGGATTCTCGCGAGAACTGAGTTTAGAACACCTTGATGTTTTATCATCAAAGATTATTAATGATATTTTTGGTACGACGTTAGGGCTCGTCAGAATTCTTTTACAATGTATTTATTTATTACATTTATAAACATATAACCTTAGGAAAGAAATATTTGATTAAAAAAATAAATAAAAAGCCCATTGCACAAATTAAATGTACAGAAACTAAAGGCACTTGCATGCTATATTAAATCTCATATTAATAGCATTACAAAACTGTATTGAAAGTGTGTAGGGATGCATATTTGAATAATTAACATAGGAATTGTCCCAATAAATAAGTAATTACCTGGCTGTAATAGGATGCCAAGATAATCCAAGGGAGTACCACTGTGTGAGAGTCTAATGAGGCAGTATTGGGCACCTAAAAACAAGGTATCGGAAACTTAATCACTCTACCGTATACAAAAAATGAAGAACTGTTTTAAATGTGACCATCGAAGATTCCATCTTGCACAAGTTGTAGGTGAGTCAGTTAGTGGTTTAGTGATAGATGTGTTTATCAATTCAGTGGTGAAGGCAGAGGGAGGGGAGCAGATGTTTGCAGCTGCACACCAGATTATGGGGTGGAGTGACTGGTTGGGAAGAGCCTGAGCAGGGACTGGAGGGAGAGAGAGAGAGGGTTACACGTGGGTTAGAGAGGGCTTGGTGTAGTGGTGGTATATGTGAAGGTGGGGTGCATGGGAGTTATGACTTAAAGGACCCATTTTCCTCTGAAGTGTCTGCCAGTGCGCACCCTAGCAAACACAATCACAAGTATGGTTGGTTCTGCTAGCTGAACTAATGAGGGCCTGCACGTTGAGGGCAGGGGCTTTGATGTTCTGGGTAGCTGGCTCCTTGTGCTCTCCTCTCTGTCCCACATCAAAAATGAAAGGGGAGTGGAGAAGCAGATGTTTTTGAGGCATGTATTTACACAGCGTACACTTTATTCACCCCCTTCTCCATATAGTCGTACCCTGTTTGCCCCCTTGGTTCTGCATACCGGCTGTATGGATATCTCCACATCTTCATATCCAACTAAACACACTAAATCGCCTTACTTTATACATATAATCATCCTGTCAATCAAAGAGGGTCACTTTTATCTCTCATAACTTCCTCTCTCTCTAATTTGAGCCAAGTCTGGTTGTCATTACTCCGCGGCAGCCATTGCGTTGCTCTGCATTTGTCCATGCCTGCTCCATGAGAAGGATTGTACGGTAAAGAATGGGGAGAAGTGATACGAAAGGATAAAAACTAAACACAAGATCTGTCATGCACATGCAATATGGGAACAATGACAGGAAATTCCCCTTTTGCAACTGCTACAGGGACAAACAACACAAATGAAGAAACCATACGTGCATTCTTATCATTTATACCAGTTTATTGCTCCACTGTACACCCATCATAGTTTGACCAGTGTCACAATATTTTATAACACATTCACATTCTGGCAATAAGGGAATGTCCCACTGCAGATAACCATCTCCATACAAAACAGAGGAGACAGGCTGAATCTCCTTAACATTGCAGTAGTACAGTAAATCCTTCAGGTGCTGACATCTGAAAACTACATCTGCAGCATAATAAACACAAGTGCACTTTTACTACCAGAAATCTGCTACTTGCATGCATGTTTTTAATAAGTCTGCTAATGTCACAAGTTCAAACAATCACACATTAGCAAACTGCAACTGCATACCATATCATTTCCTTTTAAAGTTTTTTTTTTTGTTACTTATATTTTATCCACAATTTTAAAATCAAAATGTAGAAATATATTCATTAATCACAGACCACATTTTTAATCTACAAACTGCAGTCAAATTATCTACTGCTGGGATGCCATTTGAAAAATGTAAATCTTTGAATTTGGCATCATTAGAATCTCAGACACACTTGGTTTTTGAATCCTTGGATATGAACCTAGGACAGATGATCCTTTTGGATGATCATACTAGCAGACTGGTAGATTCCATGATTTAAAACGACCTGTCTTCCTGTCATTTAATGCGCCTCACAAATAAAAGTCATACTGTAGAGAAACAGTCATAAAAAGTTCTTCTATCTCCATAAAGTGGTCATAAAAAGCCTTGCACCTCCTAAAACAGAGCATAGAGCTTACACCCCATTGACGCAGCTACAGAACACTCACCAGCATTTGTTCAGAATGGGTCCATTAGTCAATTTATCATCCCTACAGTGGGATAAATTTAAGGTAACCCTGAATTTTCAATACAACCACTCATGGATTGCTTTTAACTATAAGCCGCAATATGTACATATCGATGCAAAGAAATGTATTTGAATAACTTGCCGTTGGTAGTTCAGTCTTGTATTGAGATTTAGGTACAAAAATAAACAATAACATTTCAATCTCTAAAAAAAATATATAAACTGTACACCTCTCAATCGTGAAAACATATAAGCAGACATGGATGCTGTAGGTTTAACAGCTCAGATAAAAGTGAATGTAGATTTACATAAATACACTAGTGCATGAACAGGTACTGTACACATTTACACAAACAGCTTGAGTGACACAAGGGTTACCCAGGCTTGATAGAGCAGCGTCTAAAAACACAAAAGTGAGGCAAGTGACATGAGTCACCTATTCAATCTCTGACTTGGCATTCTGAGAATAACAGAGGCTAAAGAGAAAATAGATCCCAGATGATGGAGTGAAAAGAGGAACTGTGGAATAAACTGTCACCAGGAAGGTTACACAAGTGGAAAAAACTATGCAGTTATCACAACTCCTCTCTACTTGCACACATTGACCCATTCCGTGAGACGACACTCATCACATAACACGTAGCAGCACCAGTGGAATCTGCAATTACAACGTTCATTTCGAGTCTGCTTTAAAATGTTGTGTCCCCGGCCACAGCACAATGAGCTGCAGCTGTCTGTGTTATAGCTGGTCTTGTTGCAGGTGCGACCCTGTGTACCCAGAGAGTCTACAGATGGGTCATATTCACAAAAATCTGGAGACTTCTCAAAGTACACCAGCTCTCTAGACATAGTGCGGCGCCGACCTCCCTTAAATCCTCCAGTGCTTCCTCTTGCACTATTCCCGAATCGTGGGTTAAAAACACCATTGTTCTTGTTCTGAGAGTTGACAAAAATGGCAGATAAAAATTTCTCCTTGAGTATAGCACCAACAAGCCGAAACTCTGGTGACACATGCCAGCAGGTTTTGAACTGACAGCTCCCTGATGTTCCGTGACATTTGCATTTCCTCTTCATGTTGTCAGTCACTATCTGTGGAGCAGGCAGAACTAATTAGGAATTGTAATACTGAAAATCTTTTAAATTGGTTCTCAGCTTTTTTCCTTGAAACCCACCTTACGGGTTCATGAAACATTCTGGAGCCCCCAGACCAAAAACTGTCCCCCACAGTTGCATTGCATGATCAAGAATATTCTAAACAAGCATTTATTTCAGACAAACATCAACCAATGACCTCTGGCGACCCCACTCCTCAGGTTGGGAACCACTACTATAAATGACAGCACAATAGTAAATCTCACCTGTCGCCCGACTTTGTTGTTGTGCATTCTCATTCGGGCGTGGATATCCCTGGGAGACCCTCGAGTGTCGAGCCAGTCCCTGGCGAAACGGTCCCCAAATTGAACATCATGACTACAGCCGCCCCATTCCCAGGTCTCCTGCATAGAGCTCAGCTCATTGGGTAAAGTCTTAAGGATAACTGAAGGATGAGTAGCGTGAAGGTGAGAAGGCAGGCTGCCATGGAGACCAGTCATCTCAGCAGGAAGTGTACGTGGCCTGCCCACCCCACCCTTCTGCAGGGTCTGCAGCTGCAGCTGAGAAAGTTTTAGACGAATCTTGTCATCGTCGAGTCTGCGTTTGGCCTCACAGCCACAGCCCCGCAGTTTACCCATACTACACGCTGTGGCCACAGAGTGGGCCACACCTGCTGCCAGCAGAGCCAGTGAGAAGGCACTCTCACGGAAACCTAGAACAAAGCAGCAGTAATGTTAGACTTCATCATAATGCTGGTTTAACCTGTGTTACCCTACATACTCATCTGTTCCATTATCAGCTTGCCTCAGACTCTCACCCCTGTTGAGGATGATGTTGTGGTGGGGCAGTTTATCCTGACCCTCCAATGTTGAGCAGTTCCAGCGTTGATCACGGAGCTGATGCTGGCATTCGTGTAGAGCCACCTGAATGCCCTGCAGGGCAGAGGCTGTGACATCAGGACTGCGAACACAGATTCTCATCTGCCTCTTACTAAGGCCTGGAAGCCTCAGGCAAACAGAGTTAGGGGTGAGCACTGGGTCTCCTGCCACCTTCAGGCTGAGGATGTCATTACACAGCACCCTGCACAGAAAGAAAAAAGCTTAGATTTTGGAGGTGTGGAGTGGGTGGATGAGTCATTATATTTGTCAGTTCATTAAACCCACTGAGTGGTGATGGAAAGAAGTTGGACTCGCTTAGATAGTAAATTAATGATTAAGAAAACATCAGCTCTTAAAAAATACCAATGTCGGTGAGAGCAATTATGGAAATAATTACGATAAACGTAAGTTGAAATGTAGCTACCTACTGGTAACCTAAAAAATCAACCACGGATAATGTAATTATTAAGGGGCTGAAAATAAAGAAACTAGAGACAACAGAAGGTAATTATTTACAAACACAGCCAGCCACGACCACGACCACTCAACCGCGTGAACATCTAACTCAGACTTTCTCAAGTGCACTTACTTTACCGCAGGTGACATAAGCGCTGCTGCCAAAATCAGGAGTTGCTCCCAACGGAGTTTGTTTGATAGCTCCATTTTGTTAGAATTCTTTCGCGACGTGACATTAAAACACGTGTTCCCCAGTCTTGTTAATAACAGCAAATAAGTGGACTTTAACAACTGAGGAAGAGCAAAGTATTATCGATTCACCGCCAAACGAGCGAAGACTGAAGAAGGAGAACAGAGAAACTCGGGGACGCGTAAACGGGAGGGGGAAAGAAAGAGGGGAGGGGAGATGCCTCAACGGGCGGCTGTTTGCTAAATATTGGCCGATATAAAAATTGGACTGACAGTTGCTCATTGTTTTGTTTTGGATGTAACATATGTCTCAAGTGTCAAAACGTCTTCCAAACTAAAGTTACGCACAGCCACTATGTACTTGAACGTAACTGCAAAACAATCATGAGCAGTAAATATATATATTTTTTAAATGGTTAAACTTATTTTTTCAAACATTAATGCATTATTAATATGAAATATCAGAAAAAAGCATACAGCTTTCTGAGGGGAACAACGGCTCCAACTGAACGCCAGAAAAGCAGCAGGCGCCCGGCTCTGTGATGACCCCTCACACCGTGCACCCCTCTCCTCCCACTAATTAGTGGCTATTTCATTTCATCAGCCTTTGCACATCATGTACGAGCTTTACAATCTGATCGAGCACCTTTATTATTGTATGATAAGTTAAATTGTATTTTAATTAAATTATAGGTAGGCCTATAGGCTATTGGAATGGTGCAAACAACATGGGGCATAATCATACACTAGTCCCGGCTACTTTAATAAAATTAAGTTAAACCTCCACAGAACAGGGTTCGCATAGTGACACCAATTCATTTAATCTCCTTCCATTCACCAACCTACAGCAATGAAACGTGCATTAGCATTCTGCTTTGGCGTGTATATCTAAGTGGCTTAAAAAGTGATTTTAAGTTGATTTGTATATAAAAGGCCCCCTTTATCCGGATTGAATCTCTAATCTGCTCTGTGTCGCATGACTGCTTCAGGAAACTCATATGAGCACCTTTTTAGAGGCTGCAGTAAAAACGTAGGGCGCTACCATTAAAGCCCTTTACAAAAGCCCACTTCCTTTTACTGTCATCACAAAAAGAGACAGAGAAAGGCTGTAGGCTGCAGCCACGGTGCTGACTAAAGTGGACCATGCAAATTGGTTAGGATATGTCACATAAGACACCGCTCAGCAGCAGGCTGCTATGGAGAAGTCTGGTGGCTGTTAGGGTTGCTCCTGGTTTGGTTAGATGGAGATGCCGCAAAATGGCTCAAGATGTGATTGCACTGCATGGATACATGTGCAGCAATGGAGGTCTGTAGGCCAGATGTTGGGATGGTAATATTCTAACTCACTCATCCTCTCTTACCGGGTCCATCATTGCCTATATCAACCTATTTAGAAAATAACATTTTCAGTCTGATTTTGGCTATTTATAATACTATGCATGTGTTGTTTTTTCCATGGCCTAAATGTATTTATGTTGCAAAGTCTGAAAATGCCCTTAGTCAGAGACTCTGGGAGCATGTTTGGAGAGAGGAGGAGTAGATGCGGTTAGGGAGTAGGCTAATCCAACCATCGGGCAAAAAGGGCAATTTTAGATTCTCATATTTGTACCGTGACAGCAAAAGAAACTACGACGCACAAAAACGGGCGTGCCTACAGCATCTGTGGCAGAGTGCACTCCTGGGCGCTTGGGAAGAACTCCCCTGCATCGTACAGTGAACAGTGATGTGATGGCCGTGAGATTCCACAAGTCTATGCGCAACTTCAAGGATTGTCCTATTTTTTTCTTTGTCTTTTTAAGACCATGTTGTGTTTCCTTATTCATTGTGCACCCTATGAAGAGCATTAACTATCCCTCCCTCCAATCCTATTGAAAAGGCTCGGAAAAAACAGAGGGAGATGAGAGCAGCAAATCCCTTTTTTATTCCCCTCGTAGCGCTCAATAAGAGAAGAATGTGTTGCCTATCAGTCACCGAGGGGATCAAGTCTTCGGGACTGTCCCACGCGTTCAATGCGCTGTGCAGAGCATCAATAAGCGAGACACAGTGAGGAGGGCAACAGCAGCAGTAGCATCCTGCCTGGACACTTGCCGACATTTAACATCCTGTCTCCTCTTCATACTCAAATCAGTAAGGTCTCTGCGTCTTTACCTCTTTACGCAAGGACTGTGCTTGGTGAGTTTGAACCTTACGCCACCATCTTCAATTTATAGGGTGATTATCTATCAGTGCATACGTCGCTTAAGATAACCTTTGAATAGATTTAAGTTAATATTTGTATATAAACTTGATGTATTTCTTTTTATTATATTTTTTTCGTGTGTGCATTTTAGAGTTTTTTTTTTTTACATTTTGAATTAAACCTCTCGTTTGCGGGCAGTGAGGAGTGGACGCAATGAAGAGCCTGGTGCTGTTGCTGAGTGTCAAAGCGGCTTGCATCCTGCTCGTGTCCTCGCTCTCGGGCACTGGGGCCGTCAACAACAGCGGCCGGTGGTGGTGAGTAGCCTACAGATGCCAAAGGGTGCACTCACTTATCAGGATAATTTTAACCCTAGGAGACGCGCTCAGTGCTTCATTTGACTTTGTACTGCTCTCGCGGCTCGAAATAATGTGTTGGTTTTGGCACTCGTCACATAAAAGCAACCACATGATTTTAAGGCATGTGGCTTCAGCTGTGCAGTTTTTTCACGTGAACCATTGCTGTTGTTTAGTGTGCTTAAAATATCTGCACATGCATTATTTTGATTGGAAAAATGAAACACAAATTATTGGTTTCTAAATAATTCTTAATCTAAAGCTACTTGTTTATAGGCCACATTAATTAGGCTACATAATTACCCAATGTTTTGGTAGCCTAATTCTGCAGCAGTTTGAGCTTGAAACCTGTTGACAACACTTATTCAAGATTTTTGACAAGGGTATAAGTGCGCATACTTTTTAAAGTATATCAATTAAAGTAAATTAAGCAAGACTTTAGTAATAAGCAGCGTCCACAACGCCTCTAGGCCCTACTTGTTGTTGATCTCTGTTAAGGCCATCCAAGCATTAGGCCTATGCCTTTTTATCATATAGATACAAGGCCATGACGCACGGTGGGTTATATTATACGTTATGGTACATTTCCAATAAGCCTAAATAAATTTACAATGAAATTGGGAATTTATAGCATTTGCTTAAGAGACACCTGCCTAAAAATACAATGGAAAAAATTCCTGGGCCTATTAGTGGTTAGTGTGATTCTATTAGTCCAATATTATACAAATGTATTCTTTATTATTTATTATAGTCATATTTGTTTGAGTTTGTCAAGATAAAGTTTTTATGTATCTGTCTATGGCTTAATATTATTATTTTTTATTTTATATATATATATATATATATATATATATATATATATATATATATATATATATATATATATATATATATATATATATATATATATACATATATCATTTATTTTATTTTTTTATTGACCCAAAATAAGCTATTCAATGAAGTTCAGATTTTCCTTATGTTGTGTCCAGGGGGATTGTCAATGTGGCTTCATCTTCCAACCTGCTCACTAACTCCAAGAATGTTCAGCTTGTCTTAGACCCCAGCCTGGCTCTGCTGAGTCGACGCCAACGGCGACTGATTCGGCAGAATCCTGGCATCTTACATGCCATCGCTGCTGGGCTGCACACTGCCATAAAAGAGTGCAAGTGGCAATTCCGCAACCGCCGCTGGAACTGCCCGACCACCCACAGCCCAGCAATATTTGGCAAAATTGTCAACCGTGGTGAGCCACTGTTATCAGGGGATATTTGGATGATTTGGGACGGGACGATAAACTGTTTATCATTAAACAATATAATACTGTGTATATGATTTAGTTGGAAATCTTAATTGAAGTTGTGTTTCTTCAGGTTGCCGGGAAACAGCATTTGTATTTGCCATTACGAGTGCAGGGGTGACCCATGCTGTAGCCCGCTCCTGCTCAGAGGGAGCCATAGAGTCATGTACGTGTGATTATCGCCGCAGAGGTCCTGGGGGGCCCGACTGGCACTGGGGAGGTTGCAGTGACAATGTGGACTTTGGCCGTATGTTCACACGCGAATTTGTGGACTCCAGTGAGAAAGGCCGGGACCTCCGCTACCTCACCAACCTCCACAACAACGAAGCGGGCAGAATGGTGAGTAAAGACAGAACAGAGGATTCCAAAAGTATTTCATTGACCTTTCCAAAAAGTAATGTTTCTTTTTTTCTTTTTTTTCATGCAGACTGTGTCATCAGAGATGCACCAGGAGTGTAAATGCCATGGAATGTCAGGTTCTTGTACTGTTCGTACCTGCTGGATGCGCCTGCCCAACTTTCGCACAGTAGGAGACTTCTTAAAGGATCGTTTTGATGGTGCATCCAGAGTAGTGTATGGCAACAGGGGGAGCAACAGAGCCTCTCATAGAGCCGACCCACGACATTTGGAACCTGAAAACTCAGCTCATAAAGCTCCTTCTGCCATGGACCTGGTGTACTTTGAGAAATCTCCAAATTTTTGTTCCTATAATGGGAAGACTGGCACTGTAGGCACCTCTGGAAGAACATGTAACAGCTCTTCTCCTGGTCTAGATGGCTGTGAGCTGCTGTGCTGTGGCCGTGGATATAAGTCACGGACTGAGAGTGTGACGGAGCGTTGCCACTGCACTTTTCACTGGTGCTGTCACGTCAGCTGCCTCAACTGCACCAGCACACGGACGTTACACCAGTGTCTATAATTTCAAGTCTCTTTTTTATCATCTATTAAGATAAACTTAATGGTTAAATGGTGGGCAGCGATGGCCTCTAATGTACTTCAACAGGGTATCCAGATGTTGTAGGTGCTTTAACGCCACCTTGGTGCTTCACATTAATAGGAGGGTATTTCAAGACAACATTTATGATCCATATCAAGGGGACATTCTCCACTCGTCCCATGTTTACACTGTGGATAAATAGGAATGGCGTAAACAGAGGTTTATGTGGTCCAGAATTGATTGCTGTACCCAGGTAGTACTGCAGCCTCTCCCACGACGGCCAAAGACTGGACACAATGTTTTACAGATGTTTCTGTGGCCACAGAGCCACAAACATGTTCTCATAAACTGGTGAAGTCCTCTAACAAGCGGACAGATAGTTAAGAAAATCCAGGTTTTGTTTTCTTTAGCTGAAGCTTGGCTCCTTAAGTATATCTACCAAGGGATGCCCTCAGACCTTACTTGTATTCTTAGGCATAGGATACAGCCCAAACTCTTACAATTTCCTCACCACTTTGGGTCTGTGTGTTTAGATTTCTCTGGAGCTGAATACACCTTAACTCCTTACAGTTCCTCGAACTTACCACATGATGGTCTTGTTGTTACCCAACTGGAAACAAAAACTGCCAAGAAAAACTGAAATTTAGACATAACCAGAAATCTTACTGAGGCTGATTTGAATGTATTATCAACGCACTGAATATGATGACATAAAGGGCTAGTTTGGCAAGTGTCAGGCAAAAATAAATAATCATTTGTTAACAGCCTTCAACATCAGCTCTATTGTCACTATTAAGTGTAATGTAAGAGGAATTAGTACACTGATATTGATGTAGCAAATGGCTCCACCAAAAATCTATTACTTATGGTTATGAACGAAGAGAACCAAAATGCTGTAAATATTAAAATATAAATGTATTTATAATGGTGTCATGTGTAAGATGGGTAACATGCACCTCAATAACTGTAAACCAGGCATTGAATCAGTATTTTTTTCAACATCAGCTTGTATTCTGTAATGTATGTGGTCATGCACTGAATATCTACTTTTTAAATGTGTAAATAAATACAAAATATTTATTTCCGTAGGAAGGGATAAAAATGTTTTAGAAATGTAGACTTCCTTTTGTATTAAATAATAAAAAAATAAAGTTTATATTTTCAATTAACCAGTGTGGATGGATGCTAAAAGATGACAAAGCCCAGTATACAATGTGTTTTGGAAAGTTTAGACAACCATCCAAGTGAACATATAAGCCTGTCCCTGGGTGTCCTTTGCCTAATCCTATTACTTAGTCTAAAGCAGCCCTTTTCTGCAGCTCACAAAACATTTCTGCATCTGTGCCCCCAACCACAGAGGCTACTTATCCAGCCACAACCCCCTACTTTATACAGTATACATTTACAGCACTTGGAAGCAGAGGCTCATTTGCCCAATACTGACAAGAAATCATATTCAGTCATCCCACCTACAATACTGACCACCACTGTGCATAAAGTTTTCATTGTTGTCCTAAAACTGAGATGATAATTCAAGATTCAATTCAGTATTTGTGTGGGTAAATTACAAACTCCCTGACAATTCCAACTTGCAATTATATTAGAATAAATACTGTGATCAGTAGTTTTTTGTTTGTTTGGTTGGTTCTTTTTACATTTTTACATAAGCGATAGATCAACCCAATCAAATAATGTCAAAATATTAATTGTGCATATGTCCCAAATGTTTATAAATGAGGTTGTTTGTGGGAAGATCTGGTATAAATGTAATTTATCATCACTGCACAAGATCTTACTAAGCATTAATTCTATCACGTTATCATAATTTTCTTATATTGTTAGGCATCTCAAATGCATTACTGAATAGTGTACTAGAAGCAATTTTACATAAATGAATGCACTCAAAAAGATTGAGCAAAATTGTTAGACAGATTAGATGTAGAAGAAGACAAGAGTTCAAATCCCATGCGTGAGAGTGGAGTAGGACAGTGGCTGCAGACTGTGTAGGGGGTGCAGCCTGTGGGAGTGCTAAGGAGTCAGTGATAATTAGCTCAATTAGTGACAAAGGCAGTGTAATAAATACCGACTTAGTGTCTGGGTCCCTGCTGGTCGCTCCCTGCGCGGCCTGCGATATGGCCCTGGCCTGACGGACAATTCATTAAACTGACAAAATACCCCACCGTCCAGGCGTGACGCAGTGAGTTAGCCCCCTACAGACCTGGCTCATTGTTCTAATTGTCTGGGCTGGAGTCACTTTGTGGACACCTCCCCTCCACACACCCCGCCTTCACACCCTGCCTTCAGAGCGCCCATGGAGTTAATGCTCCTACCTCAGCCTGTAAGTAGGTGATCGGCAGGTTTGGAAAGACAGCGGCAAGAGTTTCTTGGGGTGGGGTAGCTGGTGGGGGGACACGGTGAGATTAGCGAATGGAGGTTGCCTGGGAGTGCTGGGAGCAGCGCCGATAGGAATGTAGGAGAGATGAGTCCTGAAGCTCGGATGTGGGACAAAGCGAGAGTTAATAAGGAAAGATTGAAGGGGCTGGCGACAATGGGCCGCCACCCGAGTCGAGATGAAATTGCTTCCGAGGATTATTGGGAGAGGGTGTTAGCGTCGCACTCTTTGTGTTATGAATGTGTGTTTGGTTGGGCATTTGTGTGTTTGTTGGTGTGTATGCTGGGGCAGGGGGAGCATTGGATTGATGGCAGCCCCTCTGGTTGGGGAGCAGGGGACCTTGAGGAGGCTAACCGGCTGTTCCCACAGTCTGTTCTCCTGAAGCCACCTTTGACACACGGGGCTGCCAGGAGGCAAGCAGGCAGCGTGTAGAGAGGGGTACACAATAAGAAACAACAGAACCTCTTTACAAAATTCATTTTCTGAAGAAGAGCAAAGGAGAAAGCATGTTGGAGGTGAGAGGAAAACACAAAGTGAGGAGAACATACAGTGACAGGCAGAGCGCAAAACAAATGATTTGCCAGAACATAACAAATATACATGAACATAATACACACATTTTTCACTATATAGAATATTTTAAATTGTTTGTCCAATCAGGTGAACAATCATGAAACAGAGATGATATACTTTTTTTTTTTTTTTTATCTAAACCCAGTGTTACTGAGGATGACATGTAGCAGAAGAAGATAAATAAATAAATAAGAATGAATTAAACTACAACAATACAATTATTATTTACACACACAGACAGAACACAGACAACATTAACTGAGTCAATGTTTGGTGTTTGTTGTACTTCATATGAAGAAGAAAGCATGCATGCGTGTGCATATTTGTACATACGTGACTTTTTTGCACATTCCAAACTCAGCGTGCGCCCGTGCGGTGTGTCCTTCTGTGTGGGTGAGTGGATGGCAGCTGGGAGGCAGACAGTGTCCAGAAGAATCATCACCTAGCAACTGACCTTTATGGCAGATGGCAACTCCAGAGTAACAGCCACCCAGCATCACAAAGGGCTAGGCCTCCTAACAACTCCATCACTTCATCATCCACAGGCCTGCCATGACCTGTCAGACCAGAGACAAGTAAAGTCATAATTATGGAAATGGCCACTAACGAGTAGGGCAGTGGGCTAAGGTTTACAAGGGGCTATTTTAAGATGTTCTTTCCTGTTTCATACCAACTTTATGATACAGAGACATACTCCTACTGAAAATTACTGATAAGGAACGACATGATATCAAATTTCAAGTTTCCATGTTCGGAAGGAGCATCTAAGTATAGAGGATGCCTTGCAACAGTTATCCATTTGCTTGCTTGACCAAGGACTGTTTCAGAGTTTGATTTTCTAACTTAACCATTAACTTTTAACTGTGGCATACAAAGTTATAAATTAGAGACAATATAATTAATATTGCTATTGGTAATATTGTGGGATTTTTTTTGCCAATCATTAATATATATGATACATGTTTGTTTGTTGTTTTGCAAATATCTCTGTCACTTTCTCCTTTTAAGAGGTGGCTGTATGTCTTCATAATCTTCAAAAAACAATACTGATTATTCTGTCTCAGATAAATATATGTTGTTATTATTTTTAACAGAGGTCAATCATTCACCCTTACAAAAGAGCTACAGCTCACTGGGTATAACCTGGTTTTAATAAAGCTTAACAAAAGCTAATCTGTGATCTTTACATTTTGGTTAAACAGCTTTAGGCCACAATAACAACACAAAGATTGGATACTGGTGTCCAGACCATCCCTACTTAAAACTTCAGAATCTCTGTTTCATCTAAAAATCACCTTATTGCATACCTATGGCTATGTGAAAACACTAAAAATGGGACTTATTAAAAGAGGTTAAATGTCTTTTCAGAATTTACTCACTGATCTGACTTTATAAAGAGATGACAACAGGGCAGAAACCAGTCCAGACAACTCCAAACCACTGCTTTTGGTTGTTCCGGTTTTCAGCACACTATTGTGAATCAGGGTGTGGATAGACCGCTTTAGCACTTAGAGCTGAGAGTCTGGTGCCTGTGGTCAGGCTCAGTGGTGCCTGTGTCCAGCACAAAGAGGAAGCCCTGTAGTAGAGGTATGACAGATTGAACTTCATCAAATACACAAGGTTTTGTTATAATGATAGCAAGAGAGTTAGAAGGCACTTAGATCTATGTATTCTTTCACTCTTTAAGAATTTATTCAAATTGATGGAACCTAACCCTACTCTAGAGCCCAAGAATGTATTATTATCAATATAATTCAATCACCTCACCATTATCATTATTAATCAATCACCTTTGTCAAAAAGGGTAATATTTCTTGGCCTGTAAGAGCAATGCAAACAGATATTTGAATAACGGCTTATATAAAAGACAGTTAGACATTAATATAAAACATCTGCGAAGCTAACAGACGAAACACTTCCTGTTCAACTAAATATAAAAAAGGCAATAAAACAATTATGCCATATAGTGAGAACTACAAGTCTTGCAGGTAACTGAAATGATAGATAGGGTTTAGTAGGTAAACATTCTGGGTACACTGCAGCAATGTTCAATTAAGACCCATTATATATAGATGATTAAATTAAGTTTCTAAGCGACTGGACAACAGACAGTTTGATTGCATTTGATTTTACGTAAACAGCATATAGCTTTGCATATTTCTGCTAAATTGTATTTGTTCAGATTCTGATTTGAGAGAAGTTTAATTTGAAATTATTAGTTAGTGCCACCTTTACAGTACTTACAGTATTTACAGCACTTCCCCTATAGGCAAAACCACATTTTGGTGATTTTTGGTGATAGATATTATGAATGTTAGCCATTAACATTCATATAATAGCATTATAATTCAATATTAATCAAGAGCTGAACAATATATAGAATAAAACTCTATTTGAAATTACAGATCAAGACGTC
The DNA here is from genome assembly GCF_026225935.1 of Boleophthalmus pectinirostris. Lineage (NCBI taxonomy): Eukaryota > Metazoa > Chordata > Actinopteri > Gobiiformes > Gobiidae > Boleophthalmus > Boleophthalmus pectinirostris. Next base: position 25,778,689 of record NW_026571515.1, read on the forward strand.
CCAAAACGGTCTGCTGTACATGTGTAACTCTACCATGGGATTATTGACCTGTTGTATTACTGAAACAGGGGAAGATAGATCTGAGTTGATAGTTGGTTTTAATTATGAGTTGTATTGTACAGCAGCCATGGGTGAGTGTTCAACACTGACACAGACATACAAGAATGTTTCTCTGATGCACTTTAGAATCAGAGTGGTTTAAGAGAGTGGGACTATGACACATTCTTCTGTGACTGGATGTGACGGAGACATACATCATTGTTCAGACGTTGGTTCACAGCTCCAAACAAAGACTGTACACAAATCTCATCTAATTCATCTTACAGCAACTTTGGAAACTGAGATGCCACAACATACACTCATCTTTGGCAACCTGGTGAGATATGACTACTTCAACAGCTAATGGATACAGCTTATGTGGTCAAAAAAATTATCCACCCAATATGTTATATTTTTGGGAAATGAGAAAAGTACATTTCACTTTCATAAGGAATGTATGACTGTGCATGTTTGTCTGTGCACACAAAAGCTTTTCTTCTGCAGCTCCATCCACATTATCCAGAGCATGTGGCTGCCAAGGCCTGTAAAGAAGACATTTCTGTTGGCATCTGTTTTTAAAGGCAGTGACATAGGGGACAGCCAACCACAGGAGCCACATATCTCCAGATCTACATGCATTCTGAGGATTGCTTGCATAACAGAGACGCCCAACTCTCTATTCTCCCTCTCTCTCTCTCCTCTCTTCCAAACACACGTTTTTTCTTTCTTTTTACCGCTCACACACATGTAATATTGGTCCCACCCTTCGTTGTTTAAATGCAATATATGCACCAAAGTTTAGGGGTCTAATCACTTCCAGAGGTATGCCATGTCTAGTTCTAACAGCTTTGGGATTCATTTTAGCATCCTAAAAACTACAATATTAGAATTATTGTTATATTACTGGGTGTAATTGTCTGACGATCATACAAATATAGCTGCTATAACTATCCCCACAACTACATCTATTATGACTTTCCCCAGTAAACAAAATTAGAATATGTTTAAGATTACCAATACTGGGTTGACGAATAGAGTTTTAAGATGTAGCACTGACTACAGAAAGATAAGAAAGGAAACTGTCTTTATATTAAAACTTACCGTAGGTCTCCTCTACAAACTCACAGTCAGTTTGTCCCCATTTGCCATCCTCACATTCTTGTATAATTGAAATGTCACAAAGACTGAGTCAATTAACAACATATGGGAAGAGTAGAGTAGCTCAACAGTGGTTTTCTGTGTGGGGAGGCAGACTGAGACTCACACAACTTGTTACTATTCTTTGCGCCTATAGTTCCTTCAGATGTACTTTGGTATGTAAACAAGTAATTAAGTTTGGCTTCATCTGGTTCAATTTTAAATGATATTGAGGTGGTACAGATGGCAATTAAAAGCATTTGTAATCAGAGGGAAAAATCTACATCAGGTGGATAAAACATGATTCGTCCAACGTGTCTGGTACACTGTTTCCATGTTGAGAAAATATGAGGGCTAGATTATTTGTGAAATCATAAGCGTTAGCGTTCATGCGCATTACTAAGATAAAGACCTATTTCCACTTGGCTTGCTAAAACATTTTCTATTTTACCTACTTTATGGTTCCTTTGGCGCCATCTGTTGGTGTTGTCTTCTTTAAGTACCAAGCCCAAATAGTAACTGTGGAGCCAAACATGTTCAAATGTCAAAAACAAAAAACAAAATAAATTGGCTACAGCAAAAGAAACGTTGTACGCTACAATTACCAATGCTAAAACAACAGATGCATGCCCTAGTTTTGAGACTTTGTAGATTATATTAATAATCCCAGTTTGTTAATTAAATAATTTACACATTAATTTAGTAAAGACAAGACAGTAGAATATTATGGTTGTGCAGACCTCACTCAGACGATCCATAGATTGTATAACGATATTTACAGTCTATGAGACGAACGCACGGCAGCCACAGTGATGGATACTTCCATATATAGCGCCGGAGCTACTAACTGTCCTGGTGTAGTGTGCCCCCTGTCGGTTTACATGATCCACCACAACAAGACTCTGCAGTAGCTCCATGAGTGCATTCTGCAGACTCACTGACTACGAAATTCTAAACCATTGGGGGAGTTGTTTATGTTTGCAATAAATGTGATCTTTTCATTTGTAAAGCCCCCAGTCAATGGAGAATGAGCTCTCAACGAATTTTAAATAACCCCGACAGGCCAGGAGCCTCGACCACACGGTGGCGGTAAAACGTCTGTTCAAATAAGCAAAAGAAAAGTTGGCAGAAATAATATTTTTGTTTCATCGGTGTTAACAAATTACTTAACATTTGCTTTATTTAGTCAACAAATGAGCTCAAGCTGTTGACTAACCAACATGATGAAACTACCAAACATCCAATACAAAGATAAGGTGCATATAGAGCCATGATATAGCCAGATAAAATCATTGGTCTGGCAATGGACATGCTTCTTAAAACCAATGCTCTTGCCAAGTTGCCACACTGTCCAATAACTCATATTTAGATAAAGGTAGCCTACATAAAATTATTAAAAATGTAAGATTCTTTACTGCTATAAGGTAGTTTTTAGCCTAGATTGGGCTTTGACTTTATTCTTAATCAGTCTGAACAAAACACAAAGAAATCGCTTAGCAAACATTACTTTATTGACAGTAAAAAGTTTCCAGAATATTGAGGGGCACATTTGTAACTGCAATTACATCTTGAAAAGCAACATGACTTTGAAAGTATGAGGCAGTACATCTTACTTTGAGGTAAAGTGTTTTGTCATGTTACATCATTCACAAAATATTGAATAACACTAAAAGTCCACACAAGAAGACAAAAATCCATGCCTCATTTTCCACTGTCCGAAATAACTTCACATTTTAAAAATAATTCACAGATCAAGTAAAAGCATTATATGACAGGCACACATGCTACACTCATTCACCCAGTCTCTACTTATCAAACCAAGTGCATTTCTTATTTTCTCATAACAGTTTCAAGTACATTTTGCCTGCAAGTAAAATAAACCAAGAAAAACTATGAAGCAGCAAACCCACAAGAACACAAGAATACTGAGTTTGGTCTCATTCATTTTCCCAATAGAAACATCACCGGATAACTCACCATACGGTAGCAATAAGGTATTCAGGTGCTTTAAAGAAGCAGGAGGTAACATTTTATGGATATGAGGAATATGCTGGAAAAGATTTGGAATATAGCTGATGCAAAAACACCAAGGCTGAAACAAAACACTATATAACCACAAAGAGAAACCCAGTAAATTTAAGTTCTTTTTTAATTGTTTTTGAGGATAATTTATAATCCACCCTTGTGCCATTAATTAAAAACCAGTGCAACAGAAGAAACTTTGTCAAAATGCACTGGTGTTGCAATTTGTTTCATCGGTTATTATCCACATGCTGCATTTGACCTGCAGTACAACTAAGTAAAATGCCATCAAGTGCTTTAGCAAAAATTGATTTATCAGCAGGGAACCTAAAAGTGCAGGGCAATATAGCACCCAGGCTGTCTCAGCCGAGCTCTGTACACTCTCCGACTCAGGTCTGATCTGCACCAGTTCTCTAAGGCCCATTTTATCATTCAAAACACACTCAAGTGTAAGCCCTGAACCCTCATTTGAATTTTTAAGACAACTTTGAGACCACTTTTCCACCATTTCCTGTCTCATACATGTGCAACTGCAAAATCCTCAGATTAGAGGTCAATTCTCTCTGCTGAACCCCACTGTAAACAATATACAACAGTCCACTGTTGTAGAAGTTAAGGCAACCCAATTCTGTGCTTTGTCAATGACAAAGTCTCCTACAAGACCCAGAGGCACAAAGCTCTCAGTGCATATAAAGCTTACCTGACTCTCAACAACTTTTCTGCTATACAGTAGTAAGGGCAATTGAAAATGTACCCTTTAGTTCTTAGAATTTACTGTACATGCCACTTGTGCTCAAGATTTATTCACTACTCAGAAACCATGGCTCGGCAAGACATCAAAGCACCGCGCCTCCCTCAGTCTAATACATCTAGAGGAAATCCCCTAAAAAGGCACTTTTGAAGCAAATGAGTTTTACTAGATGATTTGATATGGGAGTGCAATCCTAAATTTGATTCCACATTCTTTTTAAAAGGTGCAATAAAAAGATCCAATATTTAGGTTCGGTTACCATAAAAGTTTGCTAACAATACATATTTAAAGCCACTATTCTGGTGCAGAGCAAACATGAGCCAACAACAGTACTGTGTTCAGCCCTCAGCCCACCTGGTGCTCTCCTCGGCTGATGTGTGAGGAGAACTCATAGCGGTCATGGCTGCGGTGGCCACAGATGTTACACTCAAAAGGCTGGCGGAAACCGTGACACCCCATGTGAATGGTGAACATGACGTGGTCCAGAAAGAGGATGCGGCAGTGGCGGCAGTGGAAGGAACGCACTGGCCGACCCTCTCTGTCTAACACCTGCATGGTCTCCCTGGAGGAGAGAGGTGAGAGAGCGCTCCTCTTTACTGACACAGGGGGGGCGGGGTTAGCTTTCACCCACATCGTGTCCACATCTTTGGCCTGGCTGGGGCTGGAAGTGGGGTGGCTGCGGGGCAGGGGGACATTGTGGTAGTGGAGGTGGTGGTTGTTAGAGGTACTTGTGGGTCCTGTAGCCCTTGTGCTCTGCTCCTCTGCTGTACTCTCTGTGTCTGTGGAGTCAGGACAGCCGTTGGGCGAGGTGGTAAGGCTATGAGCTGAGGGTTGGTCGTCCTGGCTTTCACCTGGATCTCTACCTGTTAAAGAAAGTCAGTCCACTTCCTGCATGGGCTCGTGGGCCCTGAGGAATTAAGTTGTTATTTAGGGGGCCAATAACTGACAGATAGCTGGGATAGGGTTGGGATTGTGTAGAGGGCTCATGGTTTTCTTCTTTGCTTCTCGTGCTTTGCAGAAGGGATCCACTCATCCCTACAGAGTCCTGCCCAGAGTGAGTGCTCAAGAGTTCTCCCTCCTTCTCAGAGCCTGAGGACAGTTCATAAGGTGCATCAGGTAGGTCCAGATGCATGTGCTTTTCACCTTTCATGAAGAGATGCAAAAAAAAAAGTCTATTTTTTAATCTCAGTAAACATAACTGATTATACTACTGTTATAATCTTAAAATCATACCCAAAAATTTTTGTGGTGTTGATCTTTTGCGCTTAGTCATACTAATTGACAGTCTTTCTGCAAACTGAATTTTATCATTGGACGGTTGAAGCATTGTCTTGGTTATGGTTTCCACTTTTACTGATTTGTCTTCTAAAAAAGAACAGAATGTAGTTTTATCTCATACATAATTTTATAATAATAACATTAGACAATAGGATAGTCTAACCATGTGTTGTGAGTGTACCCCCTGCTGCCTGATTGTCCAAACTCTTCAAATAATTGTGGCAGCGCTCCAGATGTTCCTCCAGTGTGCTCTGTTGTTTGTAGCTGCGACTACAATAGCTGCACTTAAAAGGTTTTCCCACAGTCGGAGAAGACACTGCATAAGAAAATATGTACAGCATATAGAAAGTACTGTATGAAAAAGCATACGCATTTCTGTTTGCGGGTATATCTTAAAGAAGAAAAAAACCGCAACACTTCATTCGGAAAATGAACTGACGTCAACTCATTACGGTTAACTAGAACTATTTCTCAGGCACGGGGGGAGTTACCAGACCTGTGAACACCTGTCATTATTTTTTAACAAAAGGATTTCCTGTTTTCAAAACCATTAAATGTCATTTTCTCAACTGCTCAGCATTCTGGTAAACAATATCACCCATTTCCTTTTGCCCTCAGGCCCTCCTTGCACTCTTTTAGGTCTTTTGAAATTTTGTTTTCACTCTTAATTTCAGCAGTTTTACTGCTAGATTGTTATTTATCCAAAATGATCATGACTAAACAAATTTAGACAATTTAGATTTCACATGATAATTAAAAAAAAAAAAAAAAAAAAAACACCAAATAGAAAAATCCACCAAATAGAAACAAAAAACTTCCTTTTAGCCCTTTTATATCCCATCAAATCTTATTTAGCTTCTTCATAGTCCGTAAACAAAAAATAGGCACCAAACGTCTTCAAGGGGGGCCAGAAAGTTATCAACATGTGAGCTACATAGTTTCAATAAGACCAAAAACCTTGTCCTGTTATTCAATACACATTTGTCAGCTTTTTGAGCCATGTTATTGTATTAGTATTGTATTTACCTGCGTGAGTCCGTAAATGCCCTGCCAGGGCATCTCTCCGGCGGCAAGCATAGTTGCAAATTGGACATTTGAAAGGCTTTTCTCCTGAATGTAATTTAATGTGCCGTAGCAGGTTACCCTTTTGAGTGAATGAGGCCCCACACTGGGTACACTGGAATGGTCTTTCACCTACACAGTTACATTTACATCTTTAAAAATCATTATTTATTTGAAAGAAATTATAACATTTGTGTTTCCCCTCTCACCTGTGTGGCTGCGCTTGTGCACCATGAGCACATTAGGTCCAATGCAGATCATGCCACACACCTCACACTGGAGTTTACCATTGGGTAAGCGGATAGGTCCAGGAGAAGTGGCATTGGTACTGGCCATTTCGCTATACACACTGACTTTGTCTCGAATAGACAAAGGGTACTCTGCACCTCCCTCATCCAAGGGATCCCCTCTGTCATTCAGCGTATCGTCCTTCACAGCCTCTGTATTCACGGGCTGAGGAGCACATGGTGACTCATCATCACTGCACAGCTCAACTTTAATTGAGTTTGCTGTATTAGAAAAATACAACACACATACACAAATTAACATACTTATTCTTAAGACAATGAAGCACAATCTTTATTAAATTATGACTACTCACTAAGTGAATGTTGAGGGGATGACCTCTGACTGTTGGGAGATTTTGAAGGGCCCTGCTGCCTGCCATAAAAGTCCTGCTCTGTTGACTCTCCTCCATTTCCTATGCACAAAAAGTCTTTAATTATTAAAGGGAATGAACAAACACAAATAGTTTAATTATACCTGCATATGTTCGTCCATTGCAGTCATCAGCATTCATTCTCTCACCAGACTTCTGTAAATAAGTGTAACCAAACTGTAAGATTTAGCCCTAATATTGTTAATTGAATAGATAAATTTCTTCTCATAGAAACCTTGAAATGAAACCTACAGGCCTACCACAAACTCTTTCTATAATGATTAAAGGAGGAGTTTTGAGGGAGGACGTCTTTTATCGATATCGCCTGCCCTACTGCAACAGTAGACAAGAAAGCCCTAAAAAGTGTTTGCTGCTGCTGAGCCATTGCGAATAAAACAGTGCCAGGAGCGTCATGCACACAGTCGGCAGTTTAGAGTTATGTCACCTACTTGGAAATGTATTGAGCGACATTTGAAGTTCAGACATTTGCCTTTTGTATGATGTTGAGGTGTAAATAGTCCAAGCGTTTTTCATTTGCATTGTGCTGCACCTTTTGCTCAAATGGATGACAACAGTGGATAGGCTACTGGAGAGGGGTATAGGCGGAGACAACTCATCGCAGGGAAATGAATATCTCGGCATTGGCCGCGCATGGAGAGCAACAGGCGCTGATGCAGCGGGAGACGCGCCAGTCACACCAGGGCACGGCGATTAAACAAGGACGCACCGCGCCAACACCTGCCTGACAACCGTCCCCACAAAACACACACCAATAAAGACAGCAACACATTCAGATGTCCTCTTGCGTTGTGTTTTGTTGGCTACCGGTTTAGCTATTAGTCAAATATGCAGACTTATGGCATTGTATATTGGCTCAAAGGCAGTCGAGGACAAAATGGCACAGTGGCCATTGGTCGAAGAGTTGCGACGGTCCAAATTGTCCGCATGAACACCGCTGTCAGCGACATCGAGGACGTCAAACTGGCCTGAGCTGTACAGTGTTTCTCATGAGCCGTTGCTATGGCACCCGACCACACGACAAATGGCATTCAGCCTCAACTATTCAAAAACATGCCGTACTTTCACATGAAACTGCATGGATGTTCTTGCCAAGCTATTATATAGAGTCTACAAACCTCTGTCTTACCTGGCGGCCGATTGCTGTTTTTCTCTCTAATTGTCTGGATAGCTGTTTGTTTTCCCAGGCGACGACAGCATCTCCGGGATTTTTTGTACCTGGGAATCCCTTCAAAACAACTTCCGGGCCCATGCTGGGATGCATACAGACCTAATGATTGTACAACAGAGCTCCTGATGCACGGATCGCCGAATGCATCGATGCATGTCATTTGAGGTCACAGGTGATGTGTGAAGGGACATGAGAATGCCTTGTTATAACACTAACATCACATGTGAAAGTGTGAGTGAGTAGTAGGCTCTAACAGGGAATTTTGTGGATCAACGTGTTGTTGGTTAGTGCATGATTGTACAGAGTCTGATTTGTAGGCTATGAGCAGTAATTCTGAAAAGGGCTATATAGATATGATATCTAGTTCTGGAAATGCTGGTCATAAAGTAACTATTGACAACATAAAGCCTGATCTAAGTGCTTTTGGGGTCATTTCATTGCATATTCTAGTAACTTGCATACTAAATAAAACAATGTTTATTTTTGCTTGTTTATTGAATCTGTTTAGGCAACAATAAAGAACATGATAATGATGATAAAACAAACACTACACTGCCACAAGATGGCAGCAAATTGTTTTATGCCTGTAACAAATGAAGACGTTGCAATAATAGGATAAAAGTTGTAGTTGGAATTATTACTATGTAATTGGCTAATAGAGCTTTCCATATGATTTTTGACAGTTAAAAAAGGCATGCAACTATCTAAATCTGTGGGGTTTATGACGCCTCAACAAGAGTTGATAAGCCTCATGGATCTTCACAAACATGGCTTCAGCCTCCTTGTTTGGGTTGTGGTCTGGGTGCCACGTCTTAGCCAGCTCTCTATAACTCCGACTTATTTCTTCTAGTGTAGCTTCTCCTTTTAATGACAGTATCTACAAAAAACAAACAAACAAACAAATAAATAAATAAATACATACATAAATAATATGTTTTGTCTAATTTGTTAGTAGAGCTTATGCATTTTCTTTTACAAAGATCAACACCTATACAGACACAATCAAATTTTTTTAGACTAAAGCAATACACTTTTTAGAACTATATTTTGGGTCACAAATTTCAAAGGAACAATTTAAATGATTCCAATTAAAATCCTTATCTTGGTCATTTCTGTTAGAAATGAGATCTCTGATAAAGAGTAAGGTGGCTTTTTAAAATAAAATAATATAAAATGAGCAAGTCTAAGTACTGCATGTGGTGCTGTGTGCAGATCAATCTACCTTTTGAGCCTCTATTTAGAAAGTACAATGACATTTCCTGACCTTTAATGCTTCTCTTTCTTTCTCTGTGTATTCTTTGAGCAGTATTTCCAGCACCCTCCTCCAGACCTCATCATAGTACCCTCCTCCAGTCAGTGCACACAGAATCCTGTATGGCATCAGAAGAACGTACTCCAGCACATTTCTGAGCCAAGGTACAAACCAGAACACATCCAGAAGTGCCGACAGACAGTCCGACAAGAAGTACAGTGTAGCTGTGGTGTTGTGGAAGATACCGTAGCCTACAGGAGCAGAAAAGGCCAGCCATGCTAACCCAAGGTAGTAAAGACGAGGTACTGAAAAGAGATAAAGTGATTATATGTCTTGTTCAGAAGACAAATTCAAAATACCTTTTGAGAAGATATTAAATGCATATTAGTCTTGTCAAAAGAATTTTAAAAAATCTGAATCTAATCCATACTAAAGCTAATATCGATACTAGATACTTAATTGAACAAGTTTTGATACTAAAACAGGAGAAAATATGACCTTTCTTAACAGTTTTAGAATTGTCTTGAGCTTATCAGAAACAGTATGAGATCCCATGGTAACATAAAATATTATATATATATTTAGTATCAAGTCTGTTCATGTTAAAATCAAATTTGAAATGTTAGTATCATGACAACACTAAAATATTTTGCAATAAACTACTTAAGTAAGTTTCATTATATTGTCATTAACAGTATAAGTACTAACAATTAACTTATTACTACTAATCTCTGCAGTCAACAAAATGCACAATTTTGAGGGGTTATCTTACCTAGGTCTTGTTTGGGCTGTATTGGTTTATATTTTCGATTCTTTGAAGCAGTGACACTTGCAGCCACACTAATAGGGACAAGTGATAGTGTACTGCCATAGAAAATAGGGGACGTTATTAGACAAGTTGTCAAAGTTTTTTTAAAGTCTGATGTTTGCTGACCCACTGTAGACACAAGGTGTACTCCAGCACCCACAGACAAAGGAAGAACTAGTAAGTAGAAAAAGCTGAAAGTATTAAGTCCAAGCAGAGCCATTGTACCAAAGTAGATCCCAACACACACCTGTCCAGTAAATCTGACAGGGCCTGCTGGTGGGAGAGCCAGTGGATGATGCTGGTAATGTTTTTTCAATCTCTCTGTGTCTTGATTGGCCTCAGCAACATATGAAGGTATACGTATAAACTCTCTGACCCAGCCCAGGCCAAATCCTCCTAGGGTTACCATCCACAACAATGCATGACTGTCTCTTTGTAAATATATGTGGTGAAGTCCCAGTGGGCCACCAAGAGCCCATAGCGCATAGGCCACCATCACACTCTTAGGCATTCTCTGGATTAAATGAATTATGAATGTAAAATATTTCACATCCTTTGCATTTCAGACCTACAACAGAAAAAAATAACATGCAAAAGCATTTAAAACATAATGAAATCGTTATTGATTATCTTTAGTTCTAATTAGATAAAATACTACTCTTAGATCTTACAACAGTTATGGTCCCTTGTTTGGCTAAGGTTCATATTAAATGTGTTATATAATGTTGAACTCAATAAGTTTGAAACCTCTGCACAGTGTCATTATTTTTCAGAACTTTCAGACAGATTAGTTGGACAGAAGTATTTATTTGTTTCTATAGCTAAGCCCACCATGCTGATTTATCAGAAACAGTATGATATGGCCACACTACACAAACATTAGCTAGGTTAGCTAATTAATTTACCATTTCTAGATACTGTCAACAATCAACCAAGACATAATTCATTTTAAACAAACATTACATTCAATTTCAGCAAGATGTCTAGTATCAACTTACGTACTGTGCACATTATTGCATTCCAGTCAGTTCCATTGAGCTAGTTTTGTTACAGGTTGTTGCAACTCTTGCTGGACTTTGGATTTATAGAATGGCTGATTGGTCATCTGAGGTAACATATGGTCATAATGTGGACTACAGACTACAGTAACAGAAATGTGGACACTATATGCTTAACAAAATATAATTTTATGTTTCTTATATTGTATTTAATAATTATCTGATTTGTTTATTTACTCAAAAATACACACACAAAAGTGTAAAAGCAACCAATAGATGTCACTGTTTACTTGTCAAAGACTTATACCGCCTACTGTATTTTAGATCTGCTTTGACAATTTGGATTCACGGTTTATATTATTTTAAAAATCTAGTAGAGCATAAGGATCATTGCTGTTACACTTTGGCAATTAAATATTAACAGTTGGAAATATTTCTTTAATTTTGCTCAACTGTTGCAGAATCTATTTATAGTCCATTTGCCTGAATATTGCAGGCTATAGGGCAGCGTATGTTAGTTTGACTGTGCCCACAAGACAAACATCATTGGCCCTAATCTTACATCAATATTTGCTGCTTATTTAAGTCACTACGCCTATACTAATAATATCCCCTGAATGGCACTCTCAATTAATTATAAAAGCGACAATTAGGGTGATTGACAGCTACCTGCATCCAACGCCCCGCCCAGTTCCCTTTAGTCCCGCCCCCTTGGGTTTGGGTCACAACTGTAGCAGCGGGGTTAGGGTTAGCCTCTTAAATGCGCCCGGGCTACACAGCTGCACACTTCCACTAAAATGACGAGCCTTTTATCATAGTAACTCATCATCACCTCCTGGGCTTTTAAGCCAGAGGATACTGTAATGTTTTCAAAGAATGGAATCGGACGAAGTGACGCTGAGGGAGCAACTTTTTCACAACCGCGTCCGTGAAACAATAGTGAGTATCCCCCAGTGCTAACGTGACTGTTCATTTGCATATGAGGGTCAACGAAAACAATACAGTCAGCTGTTAGAATCAACTGCTTTACACGCTCGTTTTAAGCCACGTATGCTACCTAAATTGCTATGACATTTTTATTTTTTTTTTTTTTTAGATTCTTGTGAACAGAAGACGTTTTTAATGCGTAAAGTTAATTGCTTTAGATATCGTCAGATGTGTCATTTGTGCGTAAAGGTTTAATATTTACTGCCACCTCACGAGTACAGCTGGTCCTTCTAAGCACATGGTGAATGGGCTTACCCTGTATCTGGAAGTCTCAGGTAGTGGAAACAGCCTTTGACATCTTTTAATACCCTGGTTTGTTTTTTGCCCTGTTTCTTGTCTGGCTGACTCTGATTTGTTACATGGTTCTCAATTGAACTTTGAACTCGTGAGAAAGATCACAATTACAACAAGACACGTGGAATTTGACCTTCAGTCTTGTAGATTGTGAGCTGTCAGTACACTGGAGAGCATATCAGTGTTAATATGAGCTACCATAGTAAAGGACAGAATTTCATGTTCTTTAAAAAGACACACCTTGTAACTAGATATGAGTTGTCTTATCAGGTACAGACCACAGACAATAAAGCATAGACTCAAAATGCAGCATATTACTTTGGAAATGTGTCATTCTATATGTGTTATGTGCTGTGATTTTGTAATCTTCCAAATTAATGGGACATCTAATTAGATCAACAGAGCTGCAAGAATAATAACAATCGAACCCACATCACAATAAGAAATTATAATTAAGGAGCAATGCACTCTTCTAATAATAACATATAAGTTAAATAGTCTTATTAACCCCTACATAATCATTCTGAAATGCATGTGATTGTTGGTGACTGATTTATTTATTTTTTACTAGGAAAGAAAGATATTTAGATATCAAGATCTCATTTGCAAGAATCACCTGGCCAAATGGTAGTACACGTGAATCTTACAAAAGCTTGAAATACAAATGGTTGGCTATTTTCTAATTTGCTTTTGACTGACAGCAACACTCCCATAAAGAGGGGAATGGTAAAGTACAGGAAGAGGGAGGTTTGTTTTCTTCTCCTTATTCTCAGTCCAGTTCTTCTCAAATGGTGGTTCAAGTATTATATCGAGGTCGCACTGTTTGGATGGAACAGTCTTGCTTCTCATCAGGTTTATTTCTGTTTTTGGTGTTTTTGTTATTTTGTTATGTTTTTGCCTTGGCCTAGGTACAGAATTTTGAAGCAACAGTTTAGTCCTTGTAAACACAATCATGTCATTGTTCTGGTCGAGTACCAGTTTCCTCCTTGTGTTGTTATTACTTGGTCAACCATTTAATTGGACATTAGTATAGTCTCTGTCATATTACAGTTTTCTGTGCGTTTTTACTGTCTGTTTGCTGGCTTGTCTCAAGTACACACTGGGGACAACAACACTTTTCTTTTCACAATGTAAATGTTATGATCCCAATCACACTGTGTGTGCTTTTGGGCTACTCATTATTTTGGCATTAAGATTCAATTCAGTTAAATTAATTTTTATATAGCCCAAGATTACAACAGCAGTTGCCTTTAAGAATTTAACAAAATTGTTGATTTAACCAACAGAAAGTTGGTTTAAAATGCTATAAAATGCTAGAAGATGCATGCTGTGGTGTCCTTGTGGTGTCCCTTTCACTCAGACTCATTACTCTTTTCCTGTCCCTGTTTAGACCTTCATACCGTTTGGTCATGTCTCTGCTCCTGACGATGCCCTGCTCACTTACAGTGCCCCTTATTCACCTCCCTCTGGCTCTATGCCAGAGAGCTGGGTTTTGAAACTCCAGTGAAAGTGCACAAAATGTTACAGAAGATTACAGTAATAGTTTAACTCTCATTAGAATGAAAACTTAACCTCCTATCATAAAATATGTTAAGAAAAGTACAATGTGGATTTAAGGCTGCAAACAATAGTATTTTTAGCAGTTGACTAGACAACCACTTATTTCTATTGGACTTAGAAATGTTGTTATTATTATTATTATTATTATTATTTGTTTGTTTTTACCTAAAGAGGTTGAAATATGGTGGCTGAAGAAGTCTAGATAAGGAAAGTGTACAAATATATAAAATGTATTATTGACATTTAGATTTAATAAAGTAATTGATTTTTGTTTTAGAGTCTGTATCATCCAGTTAATGCTTGCGATGATCAAAATACAATTACGATTTATAGTCGACTAGTCATATTTATTCTGATTGATCATTCATCCTATATGGATATTTTCCCACAATCAGGTCATGTCAAAACAAATCCAACTTGTACTAATAATAAGAGTGATAATCAAAACAAGCAGACACCTCCTGGAGAAAAAAAACAGGAGCCAAACTTGTGTCATTACTTGATCAGAAACAGTCTATAAATCACTGTGGGCTTAATGCAGATACACTGTGTATTTATTTGAGATGTCATAACCATCATGTTATCAAGAGTGCCCGCATTATAACCTGGCAGCCACTCCTCAGCCCCAGAGGTCTATGAAGAGGGATCAATGAGCGGAATAAAGAATGTATCAACAGAATCTGGGAACAGCAACACTTAAAACTCTGCTGCAGTACAACAACACACCAGCCAAACAATGTCCAACCGGTTTGAGTTAACACTGTCACAGAGCTAACCTTGTAACAAAATAGGGATTTGTAACTGGTAACACAAAATGGAGATATTCCTGGGCATGAAATTAATCTTGCTTAGCTCTTGCCCAATTTATCCTCTTACTGCGCACATGGGCAATGGGGCATGCATTTCCTCCACATGTTCAGCTGGAAATCTCTGAAATAACACAGGTGCACTCTCACCCCTGTCTTTGGCTTGCCCTGTCACTTCCATGTTGTTGTTGTTTTTTTAAACAAACATAAATGGACTATCCACTTTGTTCTGCTGATGTCTGCACATTGGAGTCATTCAGTAACTTCCTTACCATTTGCCCCCAGTTCGGGGCGTGCCCGGTACACTACAGGCAACTAGATGTGTGTGAATATGGGTTAAAACTTTATTTTGTTTCCTGCTTTGTTTATTTACTGAATCATGCAGAAAGCTTCTTCCTGTGCAGATTTTCTCTTGCTAGAGTCGGCTGCAGTCCATTGTTGCTGCTGAATTTCTCTGTTAACCACTCCTGTATTACATATTTACTTAGCAGGCAGGTAATATTATGATGTGTGATTGATGTCACGCTACTTAACAAATGACCTTTTGTAAAACTTTGGAGAAAGGCCAAGGATGTGACTGTTGTTGATGACGTAAATAAACACTGTAGCTAAGTAACAAACTATTTCATCTCAACAATTTATTTTTCATTCATAATCACACCCCACACTATACCAAAACCAGACCATGGTGCACCAAACCAGAGTAGAACTTCAACAATACAACAAAAAGTTAAACAAAATCTGATCAGCAAAGATCATCTGCTTACTTGTGCCACTGGTTGAGAATCACTGATCATGTTAATTGTATAGTTATTAAATACAGTGATTTTGTAATTTGTCCAAGTGCTTTGACATTTGTGTAAACCAGACCAATGATAGCTTTTGTTTCAAGCTCTGTGTCAGTGATTACATATATCATATCTTTACCTTCTTTACAAACGGGTTTTGTTGGCACATATTTGTCATTCTTCAGTGGGCCTCTTTATGTTAGCTGTCGTTGTTGCTGCAGGCAAGTTGTCTGTATCCATAAGCGTCATACTATGTTTACGGAGTATATTTGCAATTGAAATGTGTTTGTCAATGATCCTTTGTTATTTTTAACATGACATGTCCAATGTCTCTTCAAGTTTGTGCTTGTTATTATCAAGTAAGTACAAACAAAGTACTCATTCATTTGCTCTTGTTTATGCTGTTGTTTTGTGGTGTTGTCATGATACCTTGAGATTAGAAATGACCAACAGATGGCAATCAAAATGCATTGATTTAAAAAAAAAAAACAGTGCCTAGAATGACTATCACTGAAACCTTTTCTACCATGTACCATTTCTGGATGAATCTTGTCACAATATCAAAAATTCTGTACCAATTTTGACCAAGAAATAAAAAAAATGTGATAATAGAATGCAATAATATAGTACACACAACAATAATGGTACTTCCTTTGATATTTTCACATGGATTTATAGTTCTGATATAAAGGTGGACCATTCTAAAACTGTTTCAGAAAGGTCAAATTATGTTGTATTTATGCATTTTTATGCTTCAAATGGTGAACCACTTTCATACCACTTTAGCATTGAATATTGTTTTTTGAAACCCTAGCTTGGCATGTCTGCTTCTAGCACAGGATCGAGGATGGCTAATATTAGGTAATATCCTCAAAGTTTTCCCAGACAACAGATTGCTGAGTAATCTAAATAATATTAAACGGACTATGTCCCTGATCTGATGAGACTGTCTTTAGCTTTAACCTGCCTTTTCTTCGTCTTTAATCTGTAGGAGTACTAGAACTAATCAAGAATCTCTGCCATGACCATTACCGCCTAAAAATCCTTCTCGCCAACACACAAGCAGTTGATTCTTCACGTAAATCTCTTCTATCATTGGTTCCAAACAGGGCTGTTGATTTTCAGATTGTGTGTTATCTCAACATTTCTAAACAAGGCGTAAAAGAGATAAGT
Source organism: Boleophthalmus pectinirostris (assembly GCF_026225935.1). Classification (NCBI taxonomy): domain Eukaryota; kingdom Metazoa; phylum Chordata; class Actinopteri; order Gobiiformes; family Gobiidae; genus Boleophthalmus; species Boleophthalmus pectinirostris. The sequence goes on from NW_026571515.1 coordinate 25,795,491, forward strand.
ACAACTGTGAGTTTAACAGAATAAAGTTTCTTTCATGGCAGTTTGGTGTTCCAATCATAGATAAAATTCTTTATACAGTCTATATAGTTCCAATAAACTGTGGTCTAAAGCTATTTTCCTCCATTTTTTCCTCACACAGATCTGTGTCCTTCTGTTTTCCTGCCTATACATACTCTCCTACCTCATCCTCACCCACTTCAAGAAGACAGCAGAGTTTATCACAGGTCAGTATACAAAACGTCCAAGACTTTATTTATGTCGCCCTGAATGTGAAATAATTGTTCAGTGTTAATTAATGTTATGACTTTTCTTAATTGGGAACGTGTTTAAACATATTTTTGTCATGAGAACGTAGCTAAATCCTGGAATCCATACATTTACATTTATGATCTTTAGGCCTATCATGACTGTTATGTAACCTGTAACGTGCACCCACTGCCCTGGGACAGATAGTGTCCTGAATGGGGCTGCGGAGGGGAGGGAAAAAATATGCTGATAAACACTATGTACTCAAGATTTTAGCTCAAGGTTTCAAACACTCAGCTAAACCTACAAGTACACACTGACTGGACAATATAAATTGACTTTGCAGCTTTAGGTCACATTTTGATCATTGTAAAGAACATTCAAAAACATTTAATCAGTTAAGGTGCCTATACTGTGGAATGCAACCAGAGAAACGTGGAAAAAATGAACAAGAATCAATGTGCCAGTAAACGTTTAATAGAATATAGATTGTTGAAGATATAGACGACAAAGTCAAGCATTTGAACAAAACAAAACCAGCATATAGGCCTTCGGTGGGTTACATAATAAACGCTACTATTGAAACCAGATGTTGCTTATCCAACTGGCCTAGGCTTTGGGCTTGGCTGGACCTGAATTTTTGGGGGCACTGCCAGGTATTTCCTTTTTTTTTCACTTTTAAGTGGCTGTTGTTTGTGTCACCTCTACATTAATAACAGAAGAACGGTTGTGCCTCGCAGCCATAAGATGATTGTGCAACACCAAAATCCCAACTTGTTTTTAACCCCAAGCAAAATCATGGAACAACTAGGCCTCTACGTGCATAGAAGCTTTTTGCATACATAATTTAAATTCATAAATGGATTTCACATTATGTAAAATGTGGCTGTTTTTTACTTATGCAAATAGACTGGTTTGCAGCATTCAGATATTTTTTAGTACAGTTTAGGTTTTAGTTTTCTTAGTTTTATGTGCAGCTCTTCCTCTTTATATGGTCATGCTTGAACAAAATGTTCCTCACACCACCCCTCACTCCTGGCCCCTCTTTCAGGCTCATATGCATTTCATTTGTGTCATGGGGGATACACTTTCTTCTTTATCTGTGCTGCATGTCATACACTAATGCATTTTTCAAAATCACAACTGTAGTATAATCTAGTACTGAATCTGTAGTGAAAGGTCTGCCAAAATCCAGGAATGGGAATTTCAGAAAGTTATTGGGCATAGAATCACGTGTATTTTATACTTTATATCTTGAAGTTGATTAGAATTGATAAAAGCAAGCATTTAACTATAATACCAACTGTTTTTCTACACTCCAAAATATTCCTCATGTACTGTGTGGTGGAGGGTCCACTACCTACTTGTCTCCATGGAGGTGTTAGCATCTAGCATTTATTATTGCTAAAAAATACACTAATCCATCTGTGAATAGGGCCAACTCTCCACAGATCTGAACTGCAATGTAGTGCAGTTCTGCAACCTGCTTGCCTCTCTCATGATAGATAGGTTTAATCTATACTGTGTGGAGCATTCTAGACAAAGCAATAATAGTTCCACGGAGACAGGCAGGTTTTGGGCCACTACTAATAATGTTACGCAATGCACCTTTTAAAGCCAATTGAACAGACTAAAAGTAAAGCATGTTTTGTGTGTATGTGTGTGTGCATGTTTGTTTATTGCACAGAAAAAACATAGATAATGTGTCCTTGCTGTGAGTGGGCTTGCATCTCCACAAACCTGACTTTTACTTTGAGGTGGGCCTCCTCTGTTTTTTCCCCTCTGGCTATAATCTTATGGCATTACACGGTATGATTTAAAACCTAGAGTTTATCTCATGGAGTATGTTCTGAAGTATGTTTTTAACTTTCTTTTTTCATGGAATTATGCAGGTGACGTCCCATCACCTCCAGATAGTTACATACTTTACCTTTTCTAACTTAAGTTGTCTTAAGACAAGACATGTTTTTGTGTTTCATTTTGTTTTGTCTCATTTTCAGATGATGTTGAAGATGCCACTGTCAACAAGATTGCGTAAGTAACTGTAATCATTAACTGACTGCTGTCTTTATTTACTGGTATTATCGTGAATGACTGAGGTAAGGGCTCAGTCATCCTGACATATGTGACTGCTTGGGGTTATTTAGCTGAGCTTTTATTACCCAGAATTCTTAGATTATGTTTGATAAAGCCTGTAGAGGCCATGTGCCCTTTGCCCTTACACGCTGGTTTAGCATTTTGCCATGCCCCTGATCATTTCATCCAGCTCCACACACCATGTGACTATCACTAAAGCCGTGTTTACTCTCCATTCAGGCTGTGGCTGTGCACATTCACGCTGTCTGTGGCCGTGTGCGCTGTGCTACTGCTGCCCATCTCCATCCTGTCCAACGAAGTGCTGCTCACTTTCCCACACAGCTACTACATGCAGTGGCTCAATGGCTCGCTCATCCGTGGTACTTTGTTTACTTATTGCAAGTTAAAAATACATCCTGAACTTTGTCAGTATAACTGAGCTTATTATTTCCCCTTTGTCAAACGTTCCCATCAATAACAGTAGTGTCAATTGTTAGCAGCAGTAGTATAGATCCCCTGTTTCCACTGTGAGAATGAATATAGATTTGTTCAGTGCATCTGCTGGAGTGTTTAGAGTGTTAGTGGAGTGTTAGAAAATTGGAAGATGCAATACAAATTAATGATAAATCAAAGATAATAACTTAGATAAACTGTCTTGACAATGCATATTGGTGCTGCCTCCTTGTGGATAGTAGCAGTACTACCATCATGTCTCTGATTGCATTTTCCAAAATAAAATTCTGGCCTATAACTTCTGTTTTCCAGGTCTGTGGAACCTAGTTTTCCTTTTCTCAAATTTGTCACTAGTCTTCCTCATGCCCTTTGCCTACTTCTTTATTGAGTCTGAGGGATTTGCAGGCTCTAGAAGGGTAACAACTTGTTCTATATATATATTTCTCAGTATTATATAAAATGTGCTTTCAGTAATCTATGATATTTATCTTTGTTGGTAGGGTGTTATGGCACGGGTGTATGAGGCGGTTGTCCTCCTGTTGTTGCTTGCACTGCTCGTCATGGGCATTGTGTGGGTGGCATCAGCTCTGCTCCATGACAATATTGCTCGGAAAAGCCTGTATGGTGAGTCACAGAAATTTAACCTGAATATTTAATACGGGTACTTTATTTACTTTATGTCTTCATTCTTTAAATTTTAGACCTGTGGGAATACTACCTGCCATACCTCTATTCAGGCATCTCTCTGTGTGGAGTTTTGCTACTTTTGTGTAAGTGACTCTTGTTCTGTATTTTAGATGAACAAAAAGTTAAGAATAAATTAGTCTTTTGACCATACATTTGACCATTGCCCTCCTCAGTGTGTACTCCCTTTGGACTTTCTCGTATGTTCAGCGTAACTGGAAGTCTGTTGGTGAAGCCTAGGGTATGTACAAGTTGAATTGTGCTTGTTTAAGAAAAAATATAGTGGCACCATCAAAAATTATGAGATTGTGTCTTTATGACTTCAGCTTTTGGAAGATGTGGAGGACACTTTGAACTGCACTACATTTGAGGAGGCTACTCTGTCTAGAAAAATAAAGTGTGCGTATCTTTGGAAAATACAATACAGATTATTGATTGATTTTTTTAATGGTGCATATTTAGTATTTTACTTAATTTTTATGGTAATTTTAGATGGCAGAACGTCATGCTGGGTGAAGTTGGACATTGAAACAATGAAAAGTGAATACCAAGCAGTTCAAAACAAGCGCATCGCTCTGGGTACAAATCTGACTTTTTGTTTTTGTTTTTTTTCTTAAATGCATTGAAACAATATATAATCTTTATGTCTCTCTTTCAGAAATGCGTCGGAAAGCATCAGCTTGGCAGAGGAATTTAGGCTATCCTCTTGCAATGCTGGCTCTCTTGGCCATGACGGTACTGAAGATTGTGATCACATTGTAATACATTAATTACATTGAAATAGTGGTTCCTCTTACCTGACCTTGGTATGGTTGCATCTCTGTGCTCAGGTCATGTGCGTGCTCATGGTCTGCTTTAATGTGCTGGAGTTGCTACTTGATGAGAAGGCTATGCCTAGAGGAATGGACGTAAGTGATTACTGGTTTTAGGCTTTATTAAACTTGCAAACATACACATCTTCTTTTTCATTTTAGGATCCTCATCTTGGGAGGGCCTCTTTTTCCATGTTTGGCTCATTGGGTGCTGCTGTTCAAGTTGTTCTCATACTGTATCCTATTCGAATGTAAGCATAGGAATATCTGATGATAAAAATGTATGTCTTGGGACAACCTTGGACAAATTAAAAAAATATTTTATTATGTAATAATATTTATTATATGGAACTTAATGAGTGTGTCAGCTATCTCATGGTGTCATCAGTAGTTGGCTTTTACAGCTCTCCCCTCTTCATAAGCCTTATTCCACGAGCACAGGACACCAACCTCACCCAGGTGTGTCACAATTGCTCTTTTCATGTCTCACAAATATACCAGTGAAAGCCAGTTATTTATCTCCATTATTATTTATCTTATGTTTTTTTTAGATAATAGCAAACTGTGTGTCACTACTTATCTTGAGCTCAGCACTGCCCGTCTTCTCACGGACCCTTGGTAAATTCAAATTATTAGTCTAACTTTGTATATTTTAAAGCCACTGCTGCTGTGATAGACTGCTGAAGTTCAGCTGTGTAATTCCATGAATTACCACAAGGGGTCATATGTTAGTCAATGTTTAACATCATTTTTGTACCACTTATAGGAATCACCCGCTTTGATCTACTTGGAGACTTTGGTCGCTATAACTGGCTTGGCAACTTCTACATTGTTTTTCTGTATAATATGATGTTTGCTGGGCTCACATCTGCTTCACTCATAAAGACAGTGACCTGGGCAGTACAGAGAGAGCTCATTCGTGCCTTTGGTAAGTTACTGCAGATTGCCACTAAATGCTGCTCCTTTCATTGTTGTTGGATGGCTGTCATGAGCTTTCCCACCTTTTGGCCCACTTCCCTGAGGGCTGGTCACTCTTCCTCAGATAGAAAGAATACAATTATTACAGGAAATTGTTTGGGGACAGGAGCAGAACTCAGTCCCTGCAGGGAACTTAAGAACCCCTTGCTGCTAAAAATATGGCCCTCCACCCAATATAAACATCAACCTGGCATTGCATATTATACACCTGCTTTCTTCATAATTCAGATATCATCTGGTTCCAGTGCCTGCTACCTACAATTTTCAATTGCCTCAAATTAATATTATTGTCTTTTTTTTTAATGAACTTTGTTCTAGCTTGTAACTGCTTGAACTTTTTCTAATTTTTTTCATGTTTGTTTTGCAGGTCTCCACAGATTGCCTTTAACAGTGTCTCGCTCGGCTGTCCCCTTCAGGCTACTTTTAGCAAGTGGACTGTCAAAAATACAGTGACTTGTTCACATAAAGACACTAAAAAAACACTGTCTACAATAAAGGCATTTGCAATGGAGTTCCTTTTGTAACAGCAAGACTACAGTGCCTGTGAAGGACTGCTGTGATTCCTGCGGTCACAGTCTGCTCTTTGCACACAGGACCTGTGAGACCTGTGAGTCATGGTAATGAGTGGTACGTTAGTGAGGGCAGAACTCACATTGTGTTACCAGTGTGAGGCATGTGTAATAGAGTGTGCAATAGCCAAACCTGGTGCCTTATCTAAAGTAGGGCTGGGCTGTTCATATGTGAAAGTCAGCATAGTTATTTTCAAATATTACATAGTAAGATAGACGTAATTTCCTTTTCCTGCTCTGGGTCGGTGGAGTGTTCTGTTGTTTTTGTGTGGACCCTCCACTCTTGAAAGGTCTTGGAAGGGTGATACCACTATTTTAGGAGTGTATGTGTTTGGTACTCCAATTATAATGAGACTCTTCTCATTTTGTGTGAAATGGGCACAGATGTTTATATAGATGCACAGATTATGCTGGGAACATCATTAGATGGTTTACAAATAGATTATTCACTATTACCAGTGCCAGTATCATTTGGGGCTGTAGTTTTAGGAAATCAATTTTAATGTGCATAAATAATGGAGCTTTTATATTTTTAGTCTCATGCAGAGATTTTCACACAGGAGAAAAATCTGCCTTTGACCAACTGTACTGTGAATAAGTTGGGGACAGTGCAATATTGTCAATGCAATGTTTTACCTTTTCCTTACCTTTTTATTGCCTTGTTTTATAAATTTCATTCAATTTGTTGGAGTGGCTACTTGTAGAATAGGTTAAAATAGATTTATTTAAAATGTTAGTGAATGTTAGTGCTATTATTGTGAAGACAAGACCACAAATCTCTTAATGTTTAGCTATACAAAATGGGAAAGTATTTTATTACGTGTTTTCTTAATTAGCATTTTATTTTCTTGTTGCCATTGGTGACGTGTCACTGTAACAGTTATTGCTGTATCAGCAGATTTTTTTTTACTGTGGACCAATCCAGTAGGTGATGGTGTTTGCAAATCCCCACCCCTGCCATATGAGTCACTCTCACTATAGGTTTACCATTTTGTGTGTAATATGTTATAATATGTGTTATACTGTGTTATACTGTTTAGATCCGTTGTTATTGTTATTCTCGAGCACTGTGGGGTTACTTCTTAAATTTTAGGGAAGCCAAAGGTTTATTTTATTTTTATTTTATTGTATCTTGTGTGATGCAAAGGTATTTCAAGGACATAACATCTTAATGTATTGAATGTAATACAGTTGACGTTAAATATTCAGCATTGTATGTAAAGAAAAATAAGTCTATTGTTTACCTTTTTAATGCTCTGACAATTCAGAATTTTCATTTATGTATGAGCAAAATACAAATAAACCTTTTTTAAGTTTGAGTTTTCATGATATTTCACAAGAAAAGATTTGGATGTGTCAGCATGGGTGGATGCCACTCAGGGCGGCTGTCCCGTAAATCCCTTCAAACTTTTTCACTTCTTTAATCAGTGGCTGAAGAAAGCATTATTTGTTTCATTCTGTCAACAGTGACCCTGTCACGACACAACTACAGTCAGGGCCCACGCTTTCCCCGTCTGATGCAAGTGCCAGATAGATTTAAATCAGGAGGAGTCACAGTCGCCCCGTGCCTCTCTACCACCCACCTCCTGCACTTTTATCCCTTTTCCTTCAGTGCTGTTCATTTCCGTTCAAATGTCCTGAAGTCAGTTCAAGAAAACCTTGTATGATTGATTAGACCCTCTTGATTTTGTTTGCATTTCTTGTTTTGTTTGATCTTTTAATTAAACCTCTTTAGTGTAGCTTTGTTTTACATTGTACTTCCTTTACGAAAAGGAAATGGAAAAAAAAGTTGCGTAGTTTCACGCATACATCTCTTGAACCTAATTAAGCTTAGTTTGAGAGACAAACCTCAACCTGATTAAGCTATCATACGTGATTCTATTCTATCCTATTTGGCTTGGTTGTTTCCTGTTGAAATTCACCACAACCTTGTAGTATTATTTTTTATTCATTGTGATATTTCAATTTGAATCAAAGTAACTGAGAAACATTTTGGAAATAACATAAATTTAACATGCCGGTGATTATAATCTTATGTAGGTTGAAAAATATTGAATCAATATCAGTACAAAAATGGTGCATGAATTGAAGCACCCAATATCAGTGGGTGACTATTTGTGAGTGTAGCTCATACAAAGTGTCTAACAGTTCTGCTCTCACACATGCTGGTGGGGCATATCAGGGACCGGGCAGGAGACAAAAGTCTCATAATGGGATGAGATAGGGTATCTTTATTGTCAAAACATACGAATGAAGGGGAAAAGACAGAGATTAGCTTTCTTGACAGTCGTCTGTTTGAAGTCAGTGCCAAAGTGCATTAGGCAGTGTTACATGCACTTTGTGCACTCACAAATGCAGAACCACTCTCAGGAAAAGGCGAGACTTACTTTGCTAATCAACTGATAAAGGGTCGCCCTGTGCATTTGCCATAGCTGCCCTTAATCTGGTCTGCACACTCACGGCACACTCACTTCACACAGTCTGTTGGCACAAAACTTTGTCATACTATCCAAGAGGGGCATAGTGTTGTGGGGAAATTAGAATAAATTTATGTTTTTGTGTATGCATGTAGTCTAAAACAAGTTTGTCATACGTTTATGCCAGGTCCCTAAATGTACTATATAGCATCACACGACCTTTAACCTTTTTGTCTGATGCAGGAAGTCCCACCCTTCTCAGTCTATTGTCTTGAACAGCAGTCACCACAACTTTCAGGTTTACCAATGTAAAGGCCATGGACTAAATATTTTATGCCCAATGTTCACATTCAGCTTTGTAACAATTAAGTGAATGAGTGCAACTGATTGTATTGCTCTCACCTCATGAAGGTTCTGGATGCAATTACCGGACCCATAGATCTTTCTTTGTGGTAGTTGTATGTGCTTCATTTGAGCTTTCTTCCTGGACTAGACTTAGCTTCTGTCTAGAGTTCCTGCTCTGTTTGCTGTCCCATTAGAAAAGACAATGTAGAGGACATATTTTCCTGGTTTGGGTCTTACGAATCGCTACAAATTTGTGCGATTCGTACACAACAGACATACACACCAGAAAGAACAACCCCTTTTGATATGAGGAATAATGGATTAATGCACCACTTTGAGAAACATAAAAGGCTTGTAAACATGATACATGTTGACACACACACACACAAAAACTTTAAAAGCTCTTTTTATCTCTAAAGCAAAGTTGTTGGTGAATAGAATTAACATACAGGCAAAGAATCATGGAGTGATGGCAGTGTCACCAAGCACCACCCTGCTCTTCCTGCATTGATAATAAAGACTGAAGCCCTCACTGTAGCCATAGCGACTGGGAGGAGGCAGGTGTCAGCTCCTTGACTTCTCTTCCCTTAAACCCTCAGTGGCCTCTCTATAGGAAATGAATTCTAGTGTGATTTGTTAACCTTCTGGATACAAGAAAATGCTATCAGAATGTACTAATATCCAATTTGTTTTTAAACTGTCCCATGATTCATCTTTCAAATATGTTGTTTGAGAGGCTTTCAGAAGGCCAAAGCAATGGATAGACTAAACTAACCAGGATCTTGCTTCTAAGATTCAGGAAACCCAAGCAATCACCCTGTCATGTACTCCCAAGTGGGGAGTAGACATGCTGTAAGGAGGCCGGGACAGGCCAATGGATGGAGGCACCAAAATGTAAAAAAAACTAATAATAAAGACTTTATTTAAATCTCCTAGGCACACATGTTGCTTCCTTCCTTTCCCTTTCATGTGAGATGGAAATCTGTTCTCTTTGTACGGTCAGTGGTAGATATGAAAATGTTTGTTGCTTTTTTTGATTGAGGTGTCGCCTGGATTTGTCATGGACGATATCTTTCATCTGTGTTTGAGCCAAATTTCACCACTCGTCCATGTTTTCTGTGGGACAGGAAGATGAAGACTTGCTTTGCCAACCCTCCCCACAACATCCTGGGATCTGCAAGGCTTTTGGCTCAATAAGCATGTCAGTGGGTTCCAGGACTACTGCCTGTCTGGTCTTAATTGACTTTAAATTCTGAATATCACACATTAGATAACAAAATATTTTATGAAAATCTCAAAAGATATATAGCCTAAGCAAGAAAGAGGACGTGCCACCTATAGATTATGTCACACAGTGTGTACTTAGCATACACCCACTTGGCATTGACTAAGTCTGTACTATTATGGCTTCAAGAGATAATTTAGTATCAGGGTGTTTCCCACAAGTAATAGACCAAGGTGCACAAGGTTAAAGGGGTTAGCGGATTCCCCAAACACAGGAAAAGTGCACTGCTGGACATGTCAAGGCTAAACAGACAGACCTTCAACTTACTATTCTAGATTGTGGAAAGTTATGGTATCATAATTGCATTTTTGTCGTCCTATTAATCACATTGTACTTTGTCCTGAAATAACCAAAAGGTAAATGCACAAAAGTTGAATCTCTATTTGCCCCCCATACAGTACATACAGCATTGGCCTGTACCCTGGTGTCGTTTTAATCCCAACAATTATTATCCTAATAACTAATAAGGGTACAAAACCTGTGTTTATGTCAAATAATCATATTGGGCCTTTATAATAATTAGATTTCTTTTTGGCTTTTTGTTTTTAGAGAGAGAGCGCAAGAGCAATCCCCACATCTGCAAGTAGGCAAGTAAATGAATTGGAGGAGGCGTGCTCTCTCGAGGTGCAAGTGCGCAAAGGAAGGGAGGGCAATCTTGTCCGGAGTGCGCTAATAAGACCAATGGCTGGTGTAAGGTGGCCAGGATCGCTCAAACGCGATAGAAGAGCGTGGTCCAGGCAATATAAAGAAGGTGTTTGAATTTGACGAAGAGATTTTTGGCGCCACATCAACGATCCAAGTTGGGGCTATTTAGGCATCTTCAAAAAAGTGGTATGTGCTGCAATTTCTATTCATTCATGCACCAGTGCACAATTAATATAATTTACAACAGCAGCCAGGGGCTAAATTAAATAAATTGGCTTGGAGAACGTTTTTTTTTTCGGTCTCGGTTTTATTGAAGTTGTTAAGAAGTTGTTTGCTGTTGTTCTAATTTAGTAATTTGCGGATAATGGATCCAGAAACGAGCCGGTCTCACCCACTGTCTTCCACCTGGCCCTGGGGCGTCTGTGAGAGCCGCTGACCGCTGGACCTCCTCTCCCTCATGCATCAGTCCTGCTGGATGCCCCTGGCACAGCTCAGCCTCCTTGCTCTCTGGTCCACCACCACATGCTGGGTCCAGGGATGTGGACCAGGCCCCGGCTATGGCATCCGACCCAGACCAAGGAAGCTCACAGCAATGCACTACAAGCAATTTTTCCCCAACTTTTCAGAAAACAACCTTGGTGCCAGTGGCAGAGCTGAAGGCAAGATCACTCGCAACTCTGAGCGCTTCAATGAGCTGGTGTGCAACTACAATCCAGATATTGTCTTCAAAGATGAAGAGAACACCAATGCTGACCGCTTCATGACCAAGGTGAGAGCTTAAGTTTAAAGCCATTTAATAACCTTTCTAATTGAAATGTTCAGATATAGTAGCTAGACTGTTAACCTTTTACAATCATGAAGCCTAGAATTTACACTTTACTTCAAGCTTCATTGATGTTGTGGATGCTGTGGTTTTAAGCATTTAGATATGAAGGCATGTGTTTCAAATTGTGGTTTTCTGAAGTTGGATTGTGGTCCTGTACATGATGCTCGGTTTGAGTGAGTGCGTAGATGTGCCCTTTTTTCGCCCAGATGTGAAAGATGCTCTTTGTGCATCATTTGGAGGGGTCGCCTCTACTAAATTCTCGCCTGCTGAAGTAATGGCACCATCGGTAAAGCAGCTATTGTAGTTCTGACAATGAGACGCCTCTCTTCAATGGCATTCCCACAAAAATGTGCCCAGTTTGTTTTCAATCCCCACTTTTTTTTCTCACTTTTGCTGTGACATTCCCAGTCCATGCCCATACATTCCTCCCCTCTGGCCTTTCTGTACTCCCATCTTTTGGCTCTCAGTTACATTGTCTTCTTCTCAGTGACTTTTTGTGAAAGATTTTTGTGCATTTAAATGCTTTGTGAGAAACAAAAGCATCACTTCTGAATACATTCATATTCTTTATACTTCCAGTATAATTTAAATTACTCTGAACAGTCTGTTTACAAACTCTAAATCTGTTGTTTAAAGGAATCACCTAAATGCTTCAAACAGTGTGTGAAAAGACAGAGAGTGGCCTTGATTTTTGTTACTCTGTCAAAAAAGCCAAGGAATGTGCCAGACTGGCTACAGTAGCTTTGTTCTTGTACTCTCTGAGATTGCATTAAAAAAACCTATGAAGAGTAGTATGTGATGTGACATTAATTTATCAAGAGACATGAGAGAAAATCTACACAAAAGTTAGAAATGTGCATGTTTACAAAATTAACTTTTACTTGCTTATGCCTTAAGTATGGCCCAGTGACTAGTTTGGGTTGTATTCTGTTAAAATTATTGTATCACATCAAGGGAAATTGTTTTAACTTAATGTTTGTTTTTCTTTTTCCCTTGAATTGACTAAATAATGTAACAGAGATTAAACAAGTTGTTGCAGCCTTTTAACTGTGACTGTACTGATTTAGCCAGCATAATTCAGTGTGATGCGTGAGGCAGGAGGATTAACTATTAACTACTTTAGTGAAACTCATATGGAAATAAGAAACACAGTTGTTTTTTTTTTTACTTAATTAAATAAATTTAAAAATTTTATTTAAATTTAATAAGTTTTATAATTCAAGTGGATTTAAAACATCATATACATCATATAAAAAACATCATATATCATGTGTAAATTTACAAGAGCTTTTACAAAGGGTGGATACTCTAGTCCAAAATTCTGAACCAAGGAATCATTGTGATGGTGTACAGTTTGATATATACCCATATCATTATAGCTGTTACAGTAAGTGCTGCTTAGAACAAGATTCTATTCTATATTTCCAGCGCTGCAAGGACTGTCTGAATAGGCTGGCCATTGCAGTAATGAACCAGTGGCCTGGAGTCCACCTGCGTGTGACCGAGGCATGGGATGAGGACGGGCACCACCCCCCAGGCTCTCTGCATTATGAAGGCAGAGCCGTGGACATAACGACAGATGACAGAGAAACTGACAAATATGGGCTTCTAGCACAGCTGGCTGTGGAGGCGGGCTTTGATTGGGTCCACTATGAGTCCAAGTATCACATCCACTGCTCTGTGAAAGCTGGTACGTATTTTTGATGTCCCTTTTTATTAAAGACCTGAAGACCTGATTCAGACATGCTCTTTCGACATGTGCAGATCACTCTGTGGCAGTGGAGAAGGGTGGATGTTTTCCAGGCTGGGCCCGAGTAACTGTTGCTGGAGGGGAGCAGAGGCCCCTGTCCTCTGTGCTCCCAGGGGACAGAGTATTGGCCCTGTCTGCAACAGGTGAGGTCATCTTCAGCCCTATCATCCTGTTCTTGCACCAGGATGCAGTAAGCTGGGGCAACTTCATATCTCTGGAGACAGAGGATGGACAAAGACTGGCCCTTACCCCACATCACCTGCTCTTCACTGCCCCTCACAGAGGAGTGCCCTGTACTAAATACCAGGTGCAGTTCTCTAGTAGAGCTAAAGTAGGTGACTATGTTCTTATTCATAAAATGGGGGGTCAAGTAGCTCCATCGAGAATCATCACTGTCTCAGTGGAGAAGAGTATGGGAGTATATGCACCGCTAACAGAAGAAGGCACTCTGTTTGTTAATGGCATCCTAGCTTCAAGCTATGCTTTAGTGGAAGACCACACACTTGCACACTGGGCTTTTGGGCCTATGAGAACCTTCTTCACTTTTAACCAGCTGCTATGGGGACAGGCATCTATAACTTACAATATTACTGACAACAAAACTGTGAACACTAAAGTACTGCAGGGTAAAACATTTATCTGCAAACAAACACCTCAGAGCGATCCACTTGGACTGAAAATTAGATGGAAGTGCCCCATGTTCAGAAAGGTTTCCTCTGTTCACTGGTATGCACAGCTGCTGTATAATTTTGGATTTATGATTTTAGATTCAAGCTTATTTCACCCTTAAAAAAAGACTGAGCATTGCACTGTTGAGCTTTACACTAACAGCCTCTTCATTCAGTAAACAAAATGCACTGTATTACCCTTTGTTCCCTTGTTTAATTTATCACATTGATAGATATGCATTGTGTGAGTCTGTGAACTGTGCTAGAGAGAAAATATATTATCAACAAATCCTGTTTTTTAAACACCACTTTTTAGTTTGTTATTTGGAATATGTATCTTTATGACCAACAGAATTTTATATTTTTGTACTATAATATTAATGTATATATTTATATTGTAAAACCCTCATTTGTTACAATTATAATTAAAGCATCATTGTGTATTTATATCTCTTTGAGTTGATATTTTACCTCACTCGTTCTAGAAGTAACATATACATTAGGAGCGTACGACATTGTTGTACGCCCCCTTGTGGAGCAGGACTGCATAAATAATTATTAGAATTTAGTTACAAGATTTAGTTTTTTCACATAAAAATGTAGTCCTGCACATGATTCACTACTAAAACTGGTTAAAAATTAAAAATTGGCTTGATCTCTATTTAAAATAATATTGTTTCTAGTTTTGTGGTTAACATATGTGAAGGTATTCCAGGGGATTATCCTTGAGATGCAAGAGTCAGATGGGAAAAACATTGGCTCTGCAACCTGACCAATAGGAACATTCCCATGTCCTAATGCTATCCTCTGTTTACGTGCCCTGACCAATCACAGAATGTTCTACAGCCAGTCACTGCCCCCCTCAAAATCTAATCCAATATTACTAAAACTGAATGGGGAGTTAACTAATCCTGTAAGGGGACCAGTCTATTTTCAAAAAAATATTAGATAGATTGGTGGTTTTAACAATCTTGTAGCCTCCCTGGTGTAGGCCGGGACAAATTTATGATAAATATGCAATGAGTATAAAAAATTGACCTTTAAGGCTTCCTCTGTCACATTTTGGCCCCACAAATGCGATCTCCTGTCTCTTTCCCGAGATTTTGGAACGTAATCAACAGTTTTGTAACATTACAAATGAGCAGTGTTATTCTGTTCAAACCCATCAGGGTTGAACCAGAGCCTACAGTCTACATGACACAGGCACTGAGAGATGAAATCAGTGCATTTCACAGCACTAACAACGTTAAAATAAATCAGGCTAGCTATTTTACTCAGTTATGGATTTGTGGTTTGTATACACAGATGCGTCAGAGGTACGAGTTCATAAAGCATTGCTATAGTGACATTGTCTTGCTATTGCTTTTATTCAACTCCGGAGTGGCTGCTTTTAGTAGCTTTGGCCACTTGGTGAGTAAAAAAATAGGGACAGACAAGCATTATACTAAAGAACTATAGTAAAAAACGAATAGGCTATACCAACAAGCAGTATATAAACGGGCTTCTCTGCGTCTGCATAGCACCATACTGCAGCAGCTGCGGGTGAGCCTGTCACTACCCGATTTGCATCGCAATAAAGTGGTGTGCGTCTGCGTCAGGCATACTGCTCCAGATACATAATACACACGTACAGTTGGAGTTCTCTATTTGCTTTTTACATGTTGCTCTATGGCGTGGAATAAATACACAAGTACACTGTATACAGTCAAGAAAAATGAAGAGAGAACACAAAAAAACATTTTTTTGTGGCCTATACATTTATGTTTTTAAAGAAGCTGTATGTATTGATTGTCAGCGAGTTTTTTATTATATACATCAGTACGCTGTGTTAATGTATACAGTCAACATATTTAAAACCAACAGTGTTTGTCCCAATGGTGTCTCTGTACAGGTCGCCTCACGCTTGCGCGGGGCATGCTGCGAATCTGGTAGCGAAAAGTTTGCTAAAGTTGATATGCTAATGCTACTAGCGCCTCGCAGCCTACCTTCCTTCCGCCGACGTGCACTTCCCCCACTCTCCCTGCAGCCGGCTAGCTGCAGCGTTAGTCCGGTTTAGAAAATGGAGCGACTAGCAGTCTTTTGGAAGCTTTGTGGGTCATTGGGATTTGCTTACGAATGAAGAAACAACATTGTTTATGAGAGGTGAGTAGCATCAATTTCTAAACCTTATACCACATACATTGCTTAGACGGACCAATCCTGACCTTAGACCGGTTAATGTTAGCGTTAGCTCGGCTGCCCTATCCATCCGGGATGCTAATTGCTATCATAGCATTTAGCAGTTAGCCGCTGTCAGATGGGAATGACTATTTCCTGGAGAAATGGCAGAGCACCACCGACACCTCGGTGTTTGTTTGTTTGTGTACAGCGTTTGCAAGTGATACATTGGAGTGTTAACTGTACATTTGGAGAAATTGCATCTATCCGAATAAAACGAAGTGATAACGTCTTTGTTGTGATGCCTTTGTGCACTTTACAGCTACGTCACGATTGGTAGTTATTACCTTCCCGTAGCAGTTTGTTCCCAGTGTTATGGAGATGGCTATTTACTGGAGCAGTATGAAATGTTCGAAGTCGATGTTTACATGACAAGAAGTGCTCTGCTTGTGATTTGAATCAATCGTCTTTGAGTTAGAACTGTGCTATTAAGAGAATCGAAACCACTAGTATGTACAATCCAGAAGGAATAGTGCACAATAATAATGCTTGCGTTACATTCAGAAATGCTGTTTGTAATGTAAACTGATTTCATTAAGCTAGCTGAGAAAGACTTTATGTCGCCTCACAGCCTTCACAAACACCATAAAGCGTGAACCTTTAAAATGATCCTTGTCCTACTGTTGCACTAAACTGTTAAGCACTTACAACATTATAATGCTCAAAGGCAGAGGATATAGATAGAAGTTTCATTCCGTCTTTCACACAAGCATAACTGTAAATCTGACAAAACTGCGCACTTGTCACAGGCCATATTATGTCTAGTGCACACTGTATTTTCTTTTTTTATTTTAAGGCATTGAACAACCATGCTATATGCAACATTTGGCATCTTGTTTTTGGCGATAATACCGCTTAACTAGGTCTTTATTGGAAACATAAGTACAGTAAAACCTCTATCAAGGTTACTGTCAATCAGGCAAGCACCAACAGACTATCACTATAGAACTCTAATGGTACTGAAATTGGTTTATAATAAACAAATGGCTGCTATTTTCACTATTTTGTCACAGACTCTGCAGAACATTGCCGCGAAGGAAGCATCGGTGCCATCATTGCAACACTGTTAAGCTGTGCTTTCTTCTAAAGTCTTGGTATTTTGAGCATCAATTATTTTGCAGTACAGTTCTAACAGGCACAATATCGTGAGTTAGACGTGCTGCCACCTTGGGGCAGCATGTGCTGGCGTATATTTATTTTCTGTACAACCACGCCGAGTGGAGACTGTAGATACACAACATGAACATGCTTATGGGCAGGTCTGTCATGTTTGGGCTAAAATGGTGGCCTCGTCCAGTTTGATATCGTTTGTAGCGCGTCATTATCGTCATTTTAGTGATTCTTGCAGCGGAACTGTGTGAGTGACATCGGTTTTACACGAAAACGGCACCGCTGCAACAGGAAGTTAGGCATGCGGAAGTTCAGCTTTCTTTGTGTATTCCGTTTTATGGTTGTTTTAATTTGGCAAAAAGCTCTTGCATTTTTTATTTATACGCATTTACTGGATACCTTTCCGGTCGTGGATTATGTATTACTGGGTAAACGAGTATCTTCTTTTTACGTGGTTAGATTCAATCTGGTTTGATATTTTGTGTAAAACATGTTAAAATTACAGCAAACACGGTCATATTACATCCCGAAATACAAAACATTTACAACAAAATTCATGCAATGCCCTGATACCTATATTTTGTATAAATGCAATGATTATTCGTGCATTTTTGCTACTACCCAGGGCATGTAGTGCGTGTATGCTTATGCTCCCCTCAATGGCCTGTCTTTTTTATTAAATCCTAGATCTCTGTCAGGGAGGTCAAAATCAGTGCAGGGGATGGACGAGCAGAAATGCAACTGCGACGAGAATGACTCTGAACCAACATGTAAGTGTCTCAGTTTGCATGATCAGTAAAACTAGAACAAAGGAGTTGGACATAGAAATCGTTACATTTAAGGTAATACAAAAGTGAATCAAACCCTAAAACCTTAACAAATCACTATTTTAAAACAGCTGATGAAAATGCCCCTGAAAAGCAATGTGTCCTCCCTGAAGAGGAGTCTAAAGCACTTCCGGCTATGGACGGATCAACCCCCCGCTGCACATCTCTGTAAAATCAATATTTATCTTTGTCTATAAAGTTTTTATGTGTAAGTATTAACTGTTCAGTTTGTTTTTGACAGACGAGCTTGTGCACTCTGCAACTGCGTAGAGCGCAGTCTGCATGGACAGCGGGAACTGAGACACTTTGGGACGTCTACAGACAAACCAACCCTCAAGCCATCAGCCTCCTCACTGCCACAGCCCGGGAATGATGACCTGTCTTCCATAGGATTTTCTGAATCCTCATGTCTAGCAGCACTCTTGGATGATTCGGGTAAATTTTATACAGTTTATTTCCAGCAGCTTTTCCAGTGATCTTTAGTCATCTTCTTTGTTCTCATGGTCTTCTTCTGTGATGTGCAGGGGGTTGCTGGGTTCATCATTGGTGTGCTGTATGGTCAGAGGGAGTCAAGCAGATGGAAAACGAAAAACTGGAGAATGTGGAGAAGGCTGTTATCTCAGGGACACAGCGGGTAACTACACTTTCTCTTCTTTAAATCTACAGATACATTGTACGAAAAATGATTATCACTGCTTTTTTTTTTTTTTTTTTTTTTTAAAAAGCTATGCGACTATTGCAAAAAGCTAGGTGCAACCATTCGATGCCATGCTGAGGGCTGCTCACGGTTTTATCACTTCCCTTGTTCTGCTGCAAGTGGATCCTTCCAGTCTATGAAACACTTGGCTCTTCTCTGTCCACAGCATATAGACAAGGCTGAGGAGTTGGGTAAGAAACCAGCCCTATTGGTACTCTATTGTCCTAATGACAAAAAAAAATAATAAGTTATACACTCTAACACAATTTTAATGCCTCATCTGCCCCATTTGTAGCAGGTGAGGAGTCTTGGTGTGCAGTGTGCGACTCAGCCGGGGAGCTCACAGACTTGTTGTTCTGTACCAGTTGTGGTTTACATTACCATGCTGCTTGTTTGGAAATTGGAGCAACACCCATTCAACGGGCAGGCTGGCAATGTCCAGAATGTAAAGTGTGCCAGACTTGCAGGTAAGATCTCAACATAAATGCACCAACCTGCATCATTTACACTAAAAATAAACAAGCCTAATATTCATAGATTTTAGATTGTGTACATTTCTTAAATTTAAGAATCATATTTTTAGGCAACCTGGAGAAGACTCCAAAATGTTGGTCTGTGATGCCTGTGATAAGGGCTACCACACATTTTGTCTTCAGCCAGCTATGGATTCGCTTCCCTCTGATCCATGGAAATGCAGAGTAAGTTCAGTTTTAGTTTTGAAAGGACCTATAGGTGTCTGTTGCCAATCATGTATAATGTTTAATGGAAACATAGACCTTTCACATTCACACTTGAAAAACTTCCATTAATTGTATTAAGATGATTTTCTGATTATTATTTTAAATCAATCTTTCCTTTTGCCAGCGGTGTCGCATTTGCTCTGAGTGTGGGGTTCGAGGAATAGCACTCCCAGGCTCTGCTCAATGGTTTGACAACTATGCCATTTGTGATGACTGTCAGCGGGATCGCACTGCAGTGTGTTGTGTGTGCAGTACAACTGTAAACCCTTCTGCTCAATGCTGCTGCTCTCTGTGCCACAGGTAAGTCTTATCTTGTTACAAGTTGAAAGTGCTTCATAGGTGTCGTCCAATTGCCATGTATACTAACAGTCCCTAAATTCTCTTAGATGGGTACACAGAGCATGCACCTCACAACCAAATCGGCTAGAAACAAAGTATATCTGCCTGCTTTGTAAAGAAACTCATCAACACACAACAGATCAAAGTGGAGAAGTGTGTGAGGAGGTTATGGAAAAAGGAGCCAACTGCGAAGAAAAAACGCCGGATCACACTAAAACCTCAGAGATTGATCAAACTGAAACACTGATAGAGCTGGGTATGACGGGACATTACAAAATCCCTAAAACCTTTTTTGTGTAGATTTGGATCTTTAATTATTTTCTTTTAGGTACGAATTCATGTGTGGAAATATCAGATGTTGGGGAGAAATCAGTGGAGGAGTCATCCCAGATTGAAGGGTTCATTTCAGATAATCATACAAATGTAATTAATACCACAAGTAAGTCATGCTTCTTTTAAAATAAATACAAAGACATACTTTATATTGTGCAAGATGTGCCCTATCTAATTATACATTTGCCCACATAAACACTAATAATTATACATTCCTTACCACAACAGAACAGGGCAGTTCTTGTCTGGAGTCTAATGAAAGAAGACCATCACAAGATTTCAGCCAGCACACAGGTTCAGAAGGCAAAGAGGACTCAGACCCAACATCGAACACAGACCCTGAAAACATGGAAGTGGATTATACAGACAGCACTGTAGTGCCACAACCTGTGAATATATTTCCTCTAAAACAGTCAGAACTTGGCATGATCTTGGCTGATCTGCAGGACATTTCAACAGATGAAAAAGATGAAGACTCTGAGTCACGACTGCTGCCTCACTCCGAGGATGAGGATGAAGATGAGGAGACCATCAAGCAGGATTTAGCTTTGGTCAAACCTGAGCTGCTGCTGGACGAGATGTCCAACATGAGCCATGGTGATGAGAGCAGTAGTGGTTTTCTGGGTTCACCAGGGGAACCAGACCTCATGCCCCGCTCAGATAACCTGACCGAGACTGATGACTCGCTCCCCTTTGAACCAACGAGAAGTGAGAGAGAAAAGGCAAAACGTAGAGGCTCACCAGGACGCTCAAGGATCAAACAGGCAAGATCTACACCTGCTTCATCAACATTTTAACACCTGTTTCGTTTGACTTATGTATAAAAAATAACTTTTCTTTTGTATTTAGGGGCGTAGTAATAGTTTTCCTGGAAGACGTCGCCCTCGTGGGGGCGGATCAGGCAGGGGACGTGGAGGAAGGTCGCGCCTTAAAGCAATGGCCTCTTGCATAGATGCATTTTTGGTAAGAATACCATTCTACCATTTATGGATTTTTATTGTTCATGATTAAAACAAAAATACTAAAGTACATGTATTTTTAGCTAAGCATGACTGCAGACACAGGACTAAGTAAGGAGGAAGATGATGAGGAAGATGATAGCATGCAGAATACAGTGGTTTTGTTTTCCAACACTGATAAATTTGTCCTGCTTCAGGTATGACTTGGATATTGTTTAGTATTTGTGAGTTACATTTTTAATTTAGCCAATGTCATAATAAAATATGTTTCTGTTCTGCATAATCATTCATCCCTTCATCTTTCAGGATATGTGCGTTGTATGTGGCAGTTTTGGAAAAGGTATTGAAGGACAACTTCTGGCATGTGCACAGTGCTCTCAGTGTTATCATCCATATTGTGTAAACAGTAAAGTAAGTAAAATGTAATTTGGTTATTTTTCTAATTGATGTACGTCTTAACTTAAAACATCTTGCCCTAGATCACAAAGACAATGCTTCGTAAGGGTTGGCGTTGTTTGGAATGCATTGTATGCGAGATGTGTGGAAAGGCCTCAGACCCTTCCCGGCTGCTGCTCTGTGACGATTGTGATGTTAGCTATCACACCTACTGCCTGGACCCCCCTCTGCACACAGTACCCAAAGGAGGCTGGAAGTGCAAATGGTAAGAAATGAAATGGAACATAAGTGTTGCTTTGTTGGTAGCTGTCTTTTTTTTTTTTTTTAAAGTTCCTAATTCAAATAAACCCTTCTGAACATTTGCATACTATGTAAATGTATTATGTCAGTACTGTATTGGTATCACAAGGAAGCAGTCTGTCCAACAACATTCACAACTTAGTCTTTGTATGTATTTTTCCACACTAATTACATACAAAACTATTGGGTTCTTGTGTTCAGGTGCGTTTGCTGTGTGCAGTGTGGTGCCAACTCACCAGGTTTTCATTGCGAGTGGCAGAATAACTACAACCACTGTGGCCCCTGTGCTAGCCTTGTTACCTGTCCAGTATGCAAAGAAAATTTT
The DNA here is from genome assembly GCF_026225935.1 of Boleophthalmus pectinirostris. Taxonomy (NCBI): domain Eukaryota; kingdom Metazoa; phylum Chordata; class Actinopteri; order Gobiiformes; family Gobiidae; genus Boleophthalmus; species Boleophthalmus pectinirostris. The sequence goes on from NW_026571515.1 coordinate 25,817,488, forward strand.
ATGGAGGAGGAGCTACTGCTGCAATGCCAGTACTGTGACCGGTGAGTCTTGATCCACAAGTAATTTACACACAAACATTTCTTTGATAAATAATGCACTTGATGTTTTGTGCAGATGGGTGCATGCTGTCTGTGAGAGTCTGTACACAGAGGATGAGGTGGAGCAGGCCTCAGATGAGGGTTTTGCCTGCACATCTTGCTCTCCATATGTACCTAAACCTGTGGGTAAGTGAGAAGGATTTAGTGCTTTTGACTTCCTCCCAACAAATGACACATTTTGACTTTTCTTCTCTTCTACTCTTCTCACCTTCTGTTAACATAGTGGAATCTGCTATTATGGCTTCAATAAAACTGAAAGAGCCAGGTTTGTTCAGTTATGATTTTATTACCATCACTTGTTATTTTTGGTTTTAAGTTACTGAACAAATTTGTAATTTCTTCATCTACAGAACCACAGTTCTACAGGCTGGAGGGTGTGTGGCTGACTGAGTCAGGCATGTCCCTGCTTCGTAGCATGTCTATGTCTCCCCTTCACAAGAGACGCCAAAGGCGGTCCCGTCTCGGCACTTTGTCCTGTGATGGAGGTGTAGATGGATTAGATTTGAAGGAGGGAGATGGCGATGGAGATGATGGGAAAAGTAAACAGAATCATATTTTTAAAGTACTGACTGGAAAAAAATATATTTAAAACCTTTTTTTGTATAGCTTGTGGGGAGCCCATGGACTGTGACTCTAAGCTGGAGAATCCTGGAAGCCCTGACAGGGAAGGGACTGTTGATGTTGGTCCTGATGGTATTGCCGAATGTGATGCTATGAAAGGAGCTGAAGAGATGGAGGATGGCAAGAAAAGAAAGCGTAAACCCTATAGGCCTGGTAAGAAGACTTTTTTTTTAAATATACGTGTGATATGTCTTCTCTGAGCATACATTCATTGTCTCTTATCTGAATCTACAGGCATTGGAGGTTTTATGGTGAGACAGAGGAAGTGTCACACACGATTAAAAAAGGAATTCTTTGCGCAATTGGCTGGAGAAACCACTTTAGATGGACAACCAATAGAAAGGACCATTGAAGAGGGTAAGTAGAGGTTAATTACTGTGCACCAGATGCCTAACAGGGACATAGGATAAGTAAGGTTTCTTGAAACATGTGATTGCAAAATGAATTTGGTGTGTTAAAAATAAACTGTGCAGGACCTCACCCGGACACAGACAACATCATGGATCCTAAACCAGCAGATGGAGAAGAACAGGCCAAAAAACGCAGAGGTCGAAAGAAAAGTAAATTGGAGGATATGTTTCCAGCTTATCTTCAGGTTAGTTTTTTAATGTTCTGTAAAACAACTTTTTAAATTCAAATGGAGAGCTTTTTTTTAATCATTGGTGTATTGCAGGAGGCTTTCTTTGGCAAGACACTGATTGACTTGAGTAAAAAAGTTGTGATGACCCCTCCTGGACCACGACCATGTCTTGCTCGACCTCCAGCTTTACCAGAGCCTGGTTTTAAAACTGCTGCCCTAGAAAGTAAGGTCACCTACATTATTTGTAATAAGAGACACTTTGAAAATCTGCAACCTGTCATCTTGATGTATTTTTCATTAGATGAGACAAAGGACTGCATAATCAACAACCATCCCATTAAGCAGGAAGGGAGTGTCCCTCAGGCTCAGGGAGAAGGTAAGTGAGGACTAGGAGATTAGTTGATTTGTCCTAACTGATGTCTGGCTATAATTATCATGTTTTTAGGTGCACCTGTCCCCTCATCATCCTTGAAAGAACAGATGTCATCTCATTCTCAAATTTTAGCTGCAGAGAAAAATAAAAGTATGGAAAAATTCTTTCAGATTTGACCATGAAAAAAAGGATTTTAAAAATTTGTCTCTCGCACCAATTTGTCCAGGTCTTCCTCAAGGGGTAGAGAATCAGGACTCAGAACAGTTCTTCAAAAAGGTTCTGGGAGTGTCGGAGAGCTCCTCATTGGGCAATATGAAGCCTATTTTGGAGGGCAATAAGGGAGAACTCACTCATACTTCTATATCAGAGAGAGCTCCCCTCTCAGGTAATACTTATTTTAATTTAAAAATAATATAACTTGTCCTTCAATACTAATCATCAACATTGTTATACAGGGTCTCTGCCCTCAACTGGAATGGTAGAAGCTTTTCCTGCTTTGTCTCAGTCACCTTTTTTTGACATGCGGTATTGCTCTCCATTTTTTTACGTTATAACTTAACTATTAGCGTTCTTCTATGGATGTAAATGCTGTGATGCTGCGTTTTGTGATGAACTGCAAAATAATTATTTTCTAATTTTATTATTTGCCTTTCTATAGTGACCGTGGTGGACTATTCAGTCCAGATGGTGGAGATGAAAGTCCATGGGCTACTCCCTCTACACCAGCAACACCCTCCTCACCCCCCACTCCCACAGAAGCAGAGGGAGACGGCTTGTCCTACAACCAGCGCAGTCTGCAGCGCTGGGAGAAAGACGAGGAACTAGGGGAACTTTCCACCATTTCTCCTGTCCTTTATGCCAATACCAACTTTCCTACTCTTAAACAAGACTACCCAGGTGACTATTGTACTTTAAAAAGGACTTATTGTGTTTTTTTAATAACATTTATTTATAATGTTTGATAGACATACATTATTATTATACATTTTACATCATACACAACATTGATCGAAAGCAGCTGAGTAGAATCTGATCCGTTGACTTCTGGGGAACTGGTTTCAGTTTGCGCCTTTATGCTATGTGACTTTAAATCAACAGTTTTCACACTGTTACATGAGCTTGTTCTGGTGGTACAGCCTCCTCTTCAGTTCCAGTATTAACTTAATAAATGTAAAATACAAAAATTCCCCACATTTTTCTCCTTTTTTGGATTAGTCTTTGTGTAGAACTTGAACTTGAACCAAGTCTATAAATTAGACCTCATTTAGCCCTAATTTATAGACTTGGTTTAGGTCCAGTGGTACTTGGAAGGCTAAATAATTTCTTATGTGGTACTTGTTTTGAAAAGGGAGGGAAAATCATGCTCAAAAGCTCATAAGTCTATTTTTAATGTGTCCTCTCTTTTTACTTTCTGCACAACACAAACATACATTCAAACTTTTTTCCTCTACAGACTGGGCAAGTCGCTGTAAGCAGATCATGAAAATTTGGAGGAAAGTGTCTGCTGCTGACAAAGTACCATACTTGGTAATTTGATTATTATTATCATATTTATTTTGAAAGGGAGTTTAAGCTGGCCATTTGTTCATGTACTGCTTAGTCGGTTGGTCTTGAAATGTTCATAATGCTTTTTGGGACTGTTCTGTTCTGCAGTTGTAAAGAGAAATTACTTGTATGTGCAAACTATTCCTGAATACCTCGGGTGCCACATGTGTCATTTCTAACAATTGGTTAAAGTATAAACAACACTTGAATAGGAATATACCCACAATGTTATATTGGTAAAACACTTGCAATGCTTGACAGCCTGGGTTCAGATTTGAACAATTATTCTATATATGAGATTTTGTGATGAATCCATTAGAATAAGAATATTATTGTTACTGACCATCCATAAGTCTGATATTATTTGTGTTTGTATATCTGCTTGGCATTATTATTATTACTTTTATATAGTTTCAGCATTTGACTAATTCTTTGTTTTCTTTTAGCAAAAGGCCAAAGATAATAGAGCTGCTCAGAGGATCAACAAGGCACAGAAGGTAAGTCTACTGCTTGAATATAGTTTCTTGAAACTACCAATGTGTTAGTCATTGTTTTAATATTGATTATGTTCATTTGATACAGCAGGCAGAGATTCAAGTGTGTAGGCCTGTAAATGCAGAGCCCGGTCAGGTGAAGGGGGAACGGCCCAGCTTACACCTGCATATTCCTCCACCTTCTGGCTCCACGTCTGTTTCCTCCCAACCCAGCTCTGCAGGAAGCCCTTTTCCTTTTCCCCCAGGCTCGGGTTCATCCTCTGTCTTTTTCTCGGATGGACCTGTTAAAACTCCAGGATCAGCTGAAATCCGGACAGATCCCCTCTCCAGGCTTCCTTTACAGTCATCCCATTCTTATACTCACTCATCTACACAATTTTCTCATTCAGGGGCAAGTCCATTACATGCCCCCTCCTCAGGTTTTTCCTCTTCCGGCCCACTGGGTACTCCTCAGGGACGGCCAGCCAGTCTCGGCCCCTTTGACATGCAACCAGGAACACCTGGAACCCCAAGACGGGCTCAGCAGGTTGACCCTTATTTTAGATCACAGTTGCAGCAGCAACATGTTCTTCTTTCACAATCCCAGCATGGTTCTCAGGAGTCTTTAGGACCTCCACAAAGTCCTCATTCACGAGGTCCTGCATGTGGAGAGTCTTCTGTCTTCTCTCCAACTCACAATTCTCATTATGGGGATCCATTCAGGATTCAGCAAGGGACGGGGAGAACTGAATTTCATTCCTCACCATCTCCCTCTGCTTTGGTTTCGTCACCTGCAAGCACAGGACAGTACAGGGCTGATTTGAGTGCTGCTTCCCCCCGTCCCTCCTCTGTAAGACAAGACCCAACAGGCATGCTCGAGTCTGCTGGTAATTTATTTAAGGCTCCAATGACTCCTCGAATGCACCAAGGTGATGGCGGTGCCCCTCAGCCCGGAGCATCTCCAAACCATCCCTCTGAAGGTTACAGGCAGTCCTCTTCAAATACTTACACCGAAGGACATGGCCAATCTCCACTCACTCCAAGACCTCAATCTGGAGACAGCCCTCTGGCCCAGAGAAACACAGGTCAGCTTGACCCATGCTCCAGAGTGCTCTCCAGCCCTCATTCCCAAGGAAGCTCCCAGTCTCCTCACACTCCTGGTGCTCTCTCAAATGAGGCTGTTCACTCGCCAGCTCCTCCTCGGTTTCAATCTCCAGACCCAGGCTCTCAGCCGCCATCTAGGCCTCAATCTAGAGATCCATTTTCTAATGTACACAAGCCTCGTTCATCACCATCTGAGGGAAATGTGGGATACAAAGGGTCCCCTCATCCTAATCAACCTCTTCCTTCCCATCAAGGCAACAATTCTCAAGTAGATTCTCTATGTGGTAAACCATCAATGACTCCTTACAGTGGTAGTCCCAACAATTCAGGACATTCATTACCCCCACAGCACACTCAAATGAATCAGGGACAGCTTCATCAGCCCCATCCACACCCTGCCTCTGCCTGCCAAGAAGGTCTCACTGTGCGACCAGCTGATGCATCTCCTCAGACTCCTTTGTCAGGTTCCCAAGACAGCTCCCAAGAAGACCCTGCTTTGATTGGTTTAAGCCCATCTGAAGTAGAGAAGCATAAACAGGTATGTTTCATGAACTTAGGTATGTTGACATATTTTTAATATTTTCAAGTGTCAAGTGTACATTCCCCCCCCCCCCTTTAGCGTCAGAAACTGCGTGAGTTTCTAATTCGACAGCAGATCCAGAAAAAAGAGGCAGCTGCTGCTGCATCCGGCAGTACATCACCTGGTTGGTCTGGAGGCGAATCACCTGCTTTTCAGCAGGAACGTGTCAGCAGAGCACCACCCCCATATCCACAGGTGTGTATAATACTCTCCCACAAAAAAAAGTTGATTTATACATTGCACGAATACTTATATACCAAAATACTTGATTTGTTGTGTTTATGGTTACTTTCAGGATCGTGTCAGTGCTGTGACTGCTGTTGTTGTAACACAACAAGTTTCCAAGACTCCCAGCATTACTCCCAGTGGTCCTCAACAAATGGGAAACCTACCAGTCATAGATCCCTGCACAGTACGGTTAGTGCCTCATTGCATATTCATAATACGTCATAATATGATTCACTTTTAGATCCTGGAAAAAAATTGAGGTGGTACTGGTACCAGGAAAAAATAAAGCTCAAAACGATATTTGTTTAGGAGAGCATAATAAATTGTTTCTAGGCACCCGTAACACAAATTAATGAGTAAATTTTAATTTAATGAAATGCATTAGCATTGTGTTCTCTTGTCAGGTTGTATAATGACTAGTAGCAAAGTTTGTACTGTTTAGGTACCGATACTGAAAACTATGCAATGTTAAATGCCACATGCGAAATATTGAGTGCGTATACATGCACATCAGTATCCCGGTTATGATAGGGTTTTTTGAGTATCCCGGTTTCTTCATGGTGCATGTATACGCAGTACCCCGGGTTCAGTATCCTGGTTATGGCAGTATCCCGTTTACCGGGTTACTGTAGCTGGTATATTCCGATAGTAACCGGGATACTGTGGCATGTATACGCAGTATCCTGGTTACAGCAACATAAAGTTGAGCGCGCCTGCGTCCAAAAGACGAACACTATCCAGTCTTTTCCCCGCTGTAGCAGCATAAATAAAGTGACCAGCATAAATTGAGTGACCATACATGAGTGAAATGACTTTAAAATAAAGAACTGCGCTAAACCAGCACACGTACAATCTGCACTCGTATGACCTGCACACGTGTGATCGCTGAAAAGCTAAAACATGAACTATCTCCTATACGATATACACACAGAACAGACTTACCATCATTAGCGCCTCTTCTGTCTCAAAAAGAACACACATAATCCACTGTCGTGTCATTTAGTCCGAAAGGAGCTGAACCGCATCAGCGGCACAATGAGCTAGCTGTTTTTTGTTAGGCCCGAGCCCCGACAGGGCGTAGGGCCTATTGCTTCCGCTCAGCGGAGCGAATGGGAAGGGACGTGCGCATGTCCGAATGTGACAAGACGACATGCAACTATGTCCACGGTCGCCCCCGGCACAAACAGCAGTATCCCAGTAACCCACGCCCAAGGCCTGGCTCATATTTACTACTGCTAAAATGAATGGAAGTCAATGGGAGGTCGGGGGCCGACCCCGACGAGATGGTCCAGACGCGCCCGTCACTCACCAATGACCCCACGGTGACGTGGGGAAGGTCGAGAGCTTTCAAAAAATGTATAATATGTTGTTCTAATGTTTTCGGATATATTGTTTTTGCTCAAATTATTATTATTAGGCCCGAGCCCCGACAGGGCGTAGGGCCTATTGCTTCCGCTCAGCGGAGCGAATGGGAAGGGACGTGCGCATGTCCGAATGCGACAAGACGACATGCAACTATGTCCACGGTTGCCCCCAGCACGAACAGCAGTATCCCAGTAACCCACGCCCAAGGCCTGGCTCATATTTACTACTGCTAAAATGAATGGAAGTCAATGGAAGGCGATGGGTGACCTCGACGAGATGGCGAATGACGAGCGCGTCAGTGCCCGTCACTCACCAATGACCCCACGGTGACGTGGGGAAGGTCGAGAGCTTTCAAAAAACGTATAATATGTTGTTCTAATGTTTTCGGATATATTGTTTTTGCTCGAATTATTATTATTATTTTATTTTATTATTCTTCTGCTCTTTAAACCCTAATTTGACCCCCTAAACACGTTCAAAAACTCACCAAACTTTGCCCAAAATTCAGAAGTGGCGAAAAATTCGATAAAATATAGGTTTCGTGCACGGGCATAAAAAAATGGCGACACAGCGCCACCTCGAAAAGTCAAAATACATTGCGCCTATGGGAGACGTCCCGACGTCAACTTTGTCATAGAGCCACGAAATTCGGTACACACATTCGTCATGTCAAGACAAACAAAAAATTTTATTATGGCCACGCCCCCTGACAAACCAGAAGGCGGCCATCTTGGATTGAAGTTTGAGTCCGCATTTTCGCTGATGTTGCGTTTGAACGAACTCCTCTGAAGGCGCTTCACCCACAGGGCTGAAAATCACCGTACATCATCTAGACAAGTGGAACATCTAAAGTTAGCTGATTTTTTTTGATAACTGTCACGGTTTACGTGCGGCTAAGCCGCAAAATTTGGTCAAAATTTTGCCTAATTTCAAGGTGACATTATTTGCTCCTGTTCACACAGACTTAGTCCGATCGTGCTGAAATTTGAATCACTAATGTGTGATCTCAGTCTGAATATAATACACTATAAAACATATGAAAAGTGAACACTATAGCGCCCCCTACCGTATACATGAAATGTCAACATTGTCGGATCTGCACCAAATTTGGCAATTAAATCCTATATATGATTACGAGTAAAAAAGTATATTATGGCCATGTTAAAATTTTCACTGTTGGCCAGCAGGGGCGCAAAGACTCAACAATTTTGCGCCTATGGGAGACGTCCCGGTCAACTTTGTCGTACAGCCATGAAATTCGGTACACACATTCATCATGTGAAGACAAACAAAAAATGTTATTATGGCCACACCCCCTGACAAACCAGAAGGCGGCCATCTTGGATTGAAATTTCAGTCCGCATTTTCGCTGACGTTGCATTTGAACGAACTCCTCTGAAGGTGCTTCACCCACAGGGCTGAAAATCACCGTACATCATCTAGACAAGTGGAACATCTAAAGTTAGCTGATTTTTTTTGATAACTGTCACGGTTTACGCACGGCGAAGCCACAAATTTCGATCAAAATTTTGCCTAATTTCAAGGTGACATTATTTGCTCCTGTTCGCACAGACTTAGTCCGATCGTGTTGAAATTTGAATCACTAATGTGTGATCTCAGTCTGAATATAATACACTATAAAACATATGAAAAAACACTATAGCGCCCCCTACCATAGACATGAAACGTCAACATTGTCGGATTTGTACCAAATTTGGGAATTCAATTCTATTAATGACTAGAAGAAAAAACATATATTACTGACATGGGAATTTTTCAAGGTTGGCCAGCAGGGGGCGCAAAGAACATCTAAAGGCGTACTATGTCATTTTGCTGTTTGCAGGCACAGACTTTGCGGACACGGCGTTTAGGGTATGGTGTTGGCGGGGCGCACCATTTGTTGGCGCGGTGTTTGCGGGCGCGGCGGGTGCGGCGGGCACGGCGGGCGAGGGCCGTTCGACGCCGCTTGCGGCTTTAATTATTTTTTTTTTTATTATTATTATTCTTCTGCTCTTTAAACCCTAATTTGACCCCCTAAACACGTTCAAAAACTCACCAAACTTGGCCCAAAATTCAGAAGTGGCGAAAAATTCGATAAAATATAGGTTTCGTGCACGGGCATAAAAAAATGGCGACACAGCGCCACCTCGAAAAGTCAAAATACATTGCGCCTATGGGAGACGTCCCGACGTCAACTTTGTCGTAGAGCCACGAAATTCGGTACACACATTCATCATGTCAAGACAAACAAAAAATGTTATTATGGCCACGCCCCCTGACAAACCAGAAGGCGGCCATCTTGGATTGAAATTTGAGTCCGCATTTTCGTTCACATTGCGTTTGAACGAACTCCTCTGAAGGCGCTTCACCCACAGGGCTGAAAATCACCGTACATCATCTAGACAAGTGGAACATCTAAAGTTAGCTGATTTTTTTTGATAACTGTCACGGTTTTCGTGCGGCGAAGCCGCAAATTTTGGTCAAAGTTTTGGCGAATTTCAAGGTGACATTATTTGCTCCTGTTCGCACAGACTTAGTCCGATCGTGTTGAAATTTGAATCACTAATGTGTGATCTCAGTCTGAATATAATACACTATAAAACATATGAAAAAACACTATAGCGCCCCCTACCATAGACATGAAACATCAACATTATCAGATCTGCACCAAATTTGGGAATTACATTCTATGCATAATTACGAGCAAAAAAGTATATTATGGACATGGCGAATTTTTCACTGTTGGCCAGCAGGGGCGCTAAAACTCCTCCCAAACATAGAAAAAAATATATTACACGCACATGCTTAGTCCGATCGTGCTGAAATTTGAATCACTAATGTGTGATCTCTGTCTGAATATAATACACTAAAAAACATATGAAAAGTGAACACTATAGCGCCCCCTACCATAGACATGAAACGTCAACATAGTCAGATCTGCACCAAATTTGGGAATTAAATTCTATGCATGATTACGAGCAAAAAATTATATTATGGACATGATACCATTTTCACTGTTGGCCAGCAGGGGCGCAAAGACTCAAAAATTTGGCTCCTATGGGATACGTCCCGGTCAACTTTGTCATAGAGCCATGAAATTCGCTACATACATTTTTCATGTCAAGACAAACAAAAAATTGTATTATGGCCACGCCCCCTGACAAACCAGAAGGCGGCCATATTGGATTGAAGTTTCAGTCCGCATTTTCATTCACATTGCGTTTGAACGAACTCCTCTGAAGGTGCTTCACCCACAGAGCTGAAAATCACCGTACATCATCTAGACAAGTGGAACATCTAAAGTTAGCTGATTTTTTTTGATAACTGTCACGGTTTACGTGCAGCGAAGCTGCAAAATTTGGTCAAAGTTTTGGCGAATTTCAAGGTGACATTATTTGCTCCTGTTCGCACAGACTTAGTCCGATCGTGTTGAAATTTGAATCACTAATGTGTGATCTCAGTCTGAATATAATACACTATAAAACATATGAAAAAACACTATAGCGCCCCCTACCATACACATGAAACATCAACATTGTCGGATCTACACCAAATTTCGGAATTCAATTATATTAATGACTAGAAGAAAAAACATATATTGCTGACATGGGAATTTTTCAAGGTTGGCCAGTAGGGGGTGCAAAGAACATCTAAAGGCGTACTATGTCATTTTGCCATTTGCAGGCACAGACTTTGCGGACACGGCGTTTACGGTATGGTGTTGGCGGGGCACACTATTTGCGGGCACGGCGTTCGCGGGCGCGGCATTCGCGGGCGCTGCGTTCGCGGGCGCGGCGGGCGAGGGCCGTTCGACGCCGCTTGCGGCTTTAATTTTGTTTTGTTTTTTATCACTGCTAACAGTTTGTGCTAATTAACCACGTGGTCTTAAGTTTTGTTTCTGTAAAATGTAAACAAATGTGTCAAAGCTTAATTATATTATCAAACGGGCTCATGTGGCTTCATAGTGGTTATGGTTTAGATGTTGTAAAGTTGAGTTTATTTTTATTTTTAGAAGATTTTAATGAAGAATCTGTTGGGTTTGATCTGTTCAGTGGATTGTGGGATATCTCATAGCTCCTTAATGCTGGTTAAACCTCCTGAGCTTCCTATGCTAAAGGAGCTCATGGTTTGTATTTTTCCTGGGTTATTAAATTGATTTAAGTTATTTTTTGCGCTTGCGCATTTGTAAGATTATGTCAAGAAACCGGGATACTCCATTTGATCATGTATACAGGGATATGAGTATCCCGGTTTCTCAGTGCGCATGTATACGCAGTATCCCGTATACTGACATGACCGAGATATGGCTAATAACTGGGATACTGATGTGCATGTATACGCACTCATTGAAGGGTTCCCTGCCCTGCACCCAAATGCGATGATCTTCTTGTTCATTAAGAGAACCAAGTCATTATGCAACTCAAAAACCTCATGTTTACCATTGCAGTATCCTATGTTGCATTACCTCACAGTAATAGTAATGTTGATAAATGATAATGATAATTGTTTGTACTATTCCAGGCTGTCCGGACCCAATAAACCTCCAGGGATCTTTGCTCGTCCACCTATACCTCCTCAGTGGCAGACTCAGGGTCCAGCTCCACAGAGGGTTTTGCAGCCAGGAATGGAAACAATGAGCATAAGGCATAATCTCAACCAGGCAGTTAACATGCAGGATATCAACAACCCCCTCAATACAATGCAAGGAGAAAGCATGCAGACTCTGAGTCACGCACCTCCACCACAGTTTATTGAACTAAGACACAATTCTCAAAGGCTGCCTATGAGGCCCCATTTTATGCCACGTGGACCGCAGCCTAGACCACGTCTTTTTGTTCCCCACCAGGAGATGATTTCACCATATGTGCAACAACATCCCATAGCTCAAAACAGTACTGTTCCATCAGAGAAATCCCAGTTAGCGTTACAGCAAGGTGGACTATCGGTTTTAATGCCTCAGCAGATGGCAAGAACAGTAACGGGTTCTTCACCTGTCAATCCCCTTCCCCAGCAGAGTTTAGTCGCTCAGTCTGCCAATAATCACAGTGAGGATCTACCAGAGGCAGACCTGGAAGGGCTGGGAGATACTGGAGGTGACGCTGGGGTTGAGGATGAAGATGATCTCGCTCTGGACCTGGATCCTGACAAAGGGGATGATGCTTTGGGCAATCTGGATAACCTCGAAGCCAATGATCCACATCTTGATGACTTGCTAAACAGTGATGAATTTGATCTTTTGGCTTACACAGATCCAGAGTTGGACCAAGGAGACCCAAAGGATGTCTTCTCTGACCAGTTGCGGCTGGTTGAAGCTGAAAGTGAGACACCTTCTTCTGGGCCTGTGCGTGTAAAAGTAGAAGACAAGTCACACAGGTCAAAGACCTCTTCAACGACTGAGGGTAGCACTAGCCAGACGTCATTGTCTGCTCCAAACACAAATGCAGCCCAAGTGAAAGTTGAAGATGGAGGTCTGGACACTCAGCAGCAGCTCTCTGGTCAGGCTACTGTGAAAACAGAAATGGGTGATCTTCTTAGAGCAAGCAAGTCCCATTCAGAAAACCAGCAAACCCCCCTAAGCTCTGTTCGATTAGGGGGCCTTTCATACCCCCTCCCAGGCCCGAGTGACCATCTGACATTCTCAGAAGCTCCACATACAGATATTAGTGATGATCCATTGGGACTGCCCGATGTAGGTGGACAGTCTCCTGCTGTGGATTTGGCAAAGGTTGAGAGTTCTTTAGATGGTGAGCTGCCATTATTAATACAAGATCTTTTGGAGCATGAGAAAAAAGAACAACAAAAACAACAGCAGCAGCAACAGCTTGGTAGCCTCCATCAGGGGGGTCCTCCATACAGTTTGCAGGGTCAGCCAAACCCACAGATGTCCGCTCAGATGATATTGCCACATCACCGTTCACCTGCTCAAGGGATGATGTCTCAACAGGGAATAGTTCCACGAGTGCCAAATCTTATGCAGCAAAGGCCCATGGGTCCTGGAATGGCAAATCAACCTCATATAAATATGTCCCAGCAGCAAGCAATGATGCGGATGGGGCAGCCTGGAGCAATACCTTCACAGTCGGGAGTGAAACGGCCTCCTCTGACCAACAATCTCTTTCCAGATAAAGGCAAGGAATATGTTTTGTTATTTTTTCACCACTTGCCAACTGTGTTTCCTCTGTTCTAATTTCAACAATGTTTTATTTTACAGATTTGGACAAATTTGTAACAGATGACATCATGGACCCTATTGCTAAAGCAAAAATAATGGCTCTTCAAGGAATCAAAAGGGTTCTCACAGACCCAATGGTTGTTCCTCCTGGGATTAACAGGTATTTTGGGTTTGTGAGCCTTATCTCAAACACAGTTGCAAGTTTAAATAAAGCTTCATTTTATTTCAGGCAACAAGTTTCTTTGCTTGCGCAAAGACTGGCTACTACTCCCAGCACAGATCCAGCACATATTACATCAGGACCACTAAAGGTAAGCCAGTGCCAACAAAAATGTATATTGATCATAGTTTGAGTTCAGTATCAAATGCTTATTATTCATTTTAGGAAGGGGAACCAAGTGACTCAACTCAGTCAAGGCCTAACCCTCCACAATTTGTCCAAGGAATTATCAGTATGTAGATTGTTAATTCATTGTTTGCAAATCTTTATTTGTTATAACTAATTTGCCACCACTTTGGTAGATGATGCAGAGCAACATCAATATGAGGAATGGCTGCTGCACACACAGCAGTTACTACAAATGCAGTTGAAATTTTTGGAGGAGCAGATTGGGGTCCACCGCAAATCTCGAAAGGCGCTCTGTGCAAAGCAGCGTACAGCAAAAAAGGCTGGCAGGGAGTTTGCTGAAGCAGATGCAGAAAAGTTGAAGTTGGTCACAGAAGAACAAAGTAAAATTCAAAAACAGCTTGACCAGGTGTGTACACTTGACAATAACAAAATAATCACTGTTTTACTTGGTAATTCACACTTGATTTATTATTACTTATATTTTTTCTACAGGTACGGAAACAGCAGAAGGAACATACAAATCTTATTGCGGAGTATAGAAGCAAACAGCAGCAGCATCAGCAAGGTTCAGGACTTCTTCCACCTGCACATCCTCCACCAGGTCACCCTCCACAAGGCCCTCCACCCCACATGTTTCCCACAATGCCTGGTCAAATGATTATGGGTCAACAGGGAGGACATGTGATGGGGCAACATGGTGGCATGTCTGTCCGGATGCCACAGGGGCAGCCCTTCATGGGAGGACCCCCACAGCCTCAACTTCCTGGTGGAGCTAGGTCCACGGGACCTTCTGGTGCCCCAGCTGGATTTTTTCCTATGGGACCTGGAATTCAAGGGGCAGACCCAAGAATGATCCAAGAAAGACAACTTCAGCACAGAATGCAGATGGCAAAGCTTCAGCAGCAACAGCAGATGATGTTGGCGCACTCTGCTCAGACTGGCGTGCCGCCCCAGACACAACTAGGTATGATGGGGAACCCGCATATTGCACAGCAACAGCCAAACCTACAACAAATTGTGGTGAATCAGGCCAATCATCAAATAAGCAGTGGTCAACCTATCTCCCAGACTTCACAAGCCTCTTTAGGAGGACATACTCACTCTGTAATAATGGCTAATCAACCAGGTGCACAACAGCAAAGGCAACAGATAGTGATGGGGCAGCAGGGACCAAGTAATCCCTGTTTTAGGAGTCCTCAAACTCCACAACAGCAAAACAGTCTGTCTCAACACATGGTGGTCTCTCAACAGCAGCAAACAGTTCAAAAAACAACCCAACTCTCCAGTCAGCCAGGTCCAGAGCAAGGAGCAAAATCTCAGCCCTCCACTCCACAAATGGACTCCTCTCCTTCAGCGGGAAGTGCCACGCCTCAACCACAGTCTGGTGTAGAAACCTCCAAATCTCCTCTACAGCAGAGTGGGCCCTCTACACCAAACCCATCATCACAAATCAGTGTCTCAGCAGATGATCAGAGTGACTTGGGAAGTCCAAAAAATCCACAGCATCAAAACCAAATCAAGAGTTCACTACAGGCAAATCAATCTACAGAACGGCAAATTACAAATGAAAATCATCAGTCTGCAAATCAACAACAGCAACCTATTCTTCAGCAGCAAGTATCAACCATGGCAGAGAAGCCTGAATGTACTGCAGTAAAACAGGAAGGGCCTCAGGCAAATCTGTGTGTTCAACAGCAGCATCAAAATGTGCCTCAGCATTCACAGGACCAAAACATCCCACAGCAGAGCTTTATTCAGACTTCACTTGGTCAGCAGGCTTCAGTTGGTCTAAACCCGCAGCACCAAGCTTTGTTAGCTCACCACCAGAAACAACAGGCCATGATGGGCATAATAAGGGGACCGCAGCAGGGTATGATGGCACCAAGGCCTGGCTTTCAAGCTCCACATATTCGTCAGCAGATAAACATCCAGGCAATCGTTGCCCAGAATCCACAGCTGCGCAACCTCCCTCCTAACCAACAAATACAACACATACAGGCCATGATAGCTCAGAGGCACTTGCAACAGGGTCAGATGATGCGAATGGCAATAAGCTCAGGCCAACAAGGGCCCTTAAGGCCCCACATGCCTCATATGCCCCCAGGCCAGGTCCCACAGATGAGACAGCCCATGGGAACGCAAACTGCAGTCACTCCACAAATGCAGCAGGGCTTAATTCCCCATGGGCCACAGTCTCCTCAGGTCGGGGAGATGATGCATCAACAGATGATGAGGGGGCAGGTTTCAATGCCGTGTACCCCAATGGATCCGAGCCGCATGTTAAGACCAGCTTCTCCACAAGTGGATCAACAACGACATCTTCTCATGGGCATGCGCCCTCCTACTCCAAATCAACTGGCTACAGCAGCCAGCCGGGTTCAAGGGTCACCCTCTCATGCCTTTTCACCCCGAGCTTCGTTTGGCATGAGCCCAGCACATTCAGCTTCACCTCATGCATCAAATGTGTCCTCACCAAGAACTGACTGTCAGGCTGGAATGGGCAGTCCATATCATGTTAAAGCTTCCCCACTCAGATCTCCTGGAGAAAAGAGTCAACTAGATTGTCCTGGACTAAAGGTTGAGACCCAGCCATCAGGCAGCGAAAGCTCCCAAACTACTGCCTGTATTCCCAATGGCCCACAGAAATATGTTAATATGCCCCAACAACCTCGTCATCTTCAGGAGAGCCCCTCTGCTCAACTCCACCAAGGAGCAGGAGGAATGTGTGAGAAAACACTTCATAACATAAAGCAGGAGCCCGGGGAAGTGCTATGTAATGTGCAGCCAGACCCTCA
>NW_026571515.1:26584770-26634770 GCF_026225935.1 Boleophthalmus pectinirostris
GTTCTCCCAGCCCCTGCTGCCTCCACCTCCTTCTCTGGAAACACCGGCTGGGCTCAGTCAGGCAGGTCGTCTCCTGTTGGACTGGATTGGCCAGTAGCGCACTGAAACTAGCTCCCGACGCTAGCACCAAGCTACAAGCGAGGCTAGCGCTATGAATCAACCCGCAGCTAACGACAGCTAACTCAATGAATCAAACTTGCCGCCGCGATCCTAGTGCCACACACGGTGCAGAATCATGACTATTCTCAAGCCGCAGACCCCGCTGGCTTTTTGCCGGAGTTTGGAGCACACTGCGGCGTCGTCGGGCGCATTCCTCACCGGGCACCGGAGCGGACACTGGGGACACGCAGCCTTCCTTCAGCCACAGTCCGCTGCTCCCGGCGGCCACCGCGGTCTGTGACCTCTGCACTGATACTTCCTGTTCCGGATTCCCACTGTACTTTTACCAAGGACCGTATGAGTTTTGTAGTTTATATACAGGAGTAGTAACACAGTGGTTTTAATTTTACATAACATTTATAGTCTGCACTCAAATAATCGGACATTTAGCGTAATTCATTAAACAGTGTGTGAATTAGATATTATTTAGTTCATTTACAACGACGACCTGGTCAAGAGGCAGCCGCACAATGTCTAAGAGGGACTTGATAAGCAATTAGAAAGCTTTAATAAATATACCCTTCCAACAATGTTTTATCAAAATCAGGTGCCACAGCGGGGTGCCAGTGGCAAAACCGTTGTCTTTAGGCAAGACACAAAGTGTTGATGGTGGGAGTAGGAGCTGGTGGAGCAGATAGGCAGCTTTGGTTTCATTAGTTTACCCAGTTGTGGCCACTGTGGTATCTTTGAATCACAGAGTAATACTCTTGTATTACAGTTTAATCTAGGGTGACCAAACGTCCGTTTTTCCCCGGACATGTCCGTATTTTACGTCCTGTCCGGGGCGTCCGGGTTTTTTTTTTATAAAGTGATGCAAATGTCCGGGTTTTCAGTACCGTTCATTAAATTGAGCGTCTCTCGTAGCGTCTGTGACTCAGAAGGAGCGAGACACCAACAGTCGGTCAGTCTGTAACATGCTGAAGCACAAATGCACATTTAACAATGACTTGTACAAGAAATTCTCCGTTTTCCGTCCCTATCGGGACAAGTGGGAGACCATGTCCTCAGCACAAACTTGATACACTTTTCTCAGACAAGACAGGTGCAACCCTTTTTACTTCCTTCTTAAAACTTATTGCTGCTGTCGTCATGTTATTTTCCTCCTTCTTTATGTAACGAACTGAAGATTCATTTATTCCGTAATAGAGCCTACAGCGCAGAGTCCCGCACGTGTCCATTTTTGGAGACCCCCAGTACAACACCACAACCGCGCATTACAGGACCGCACTTGCCCGTTAACCAGAGATTATATCAAACTTTTGCGCTGCCTACGCCATGGACTGAACCAAGACTAACCCAGGACTGATTCCAGGACTGAAGAGGAGGATTAATCCACGACTGAACTAGGACTAAACCAGGACTAAACCAGGACTAAACCAGAACTGAAACAGGATTAGTCCCGGTTTAGATCTGGATTAGTCCTGACCCCCCCCCCCCCAAAAAAAAAAAAAAAAAAAAAAAAACACTCTTGGAGCCCTTTAGGACTGTTTTACCCATGTGCCATTTGGTTTCTTGAGAAAGCTATTAGGAAATAGACTTCGACTCATTTTGACTGTTGTGAGCCAAAGTAAGCCAGTATGAAGTTTTGAAATACATAATCAATGAGACACTATACAAGTAAAAATTGTACGTGTTTCGTGAAATCTGGTTGGTGATTACAAAGATGCCCATAACTCTATATAATTACAACGATGACAGCAATAAACAATCGTCATTTGATGTGACACAGAAATGTAATTTATTGAAGTCAGAGCCAGCTACAGCTGACCTCTCTTTTTGATCACATGCTCCATATCTGCATGTTCAGAGGTGTCCAGTTTGATGTCATATTTGGCAAGGATCTTCATGATCGGCCTTATCTTAAGCCACCACTGCGTCTTGGGTATACGATGTCTATTAAAAAAAAAAAAGTCAAATCATTGTAACAAACATATTTAGGGTTGCCACAAACTAGCATACTCAAAATCAGTGTCTGCTTTAAGTTCAGCAAGGGGCTGAAATGTCAGTGCTCTCTTCCTCATCCCAAGCACACAGGCAGAATCAGGTGTGTTGGCGAAGATTCGGCCTGAACAAAGCAAGCATTATTTGTGACATTAGTGCATTTTGTAAATAATAAAGTATTGTGTGCATGAGTGTACCATGTCTGTAGCAGTCCTTCAGTTTTTCAGTTAGCCACAGGACAGACTTGGCCCCCATTTTTGTCCCAAAATTTCTGTCAAAAGGTGTAGGTGTACCACCCTGTCAGAGATAACACACACACACAGACACAACACTTCAATATCAAGTTGAAACAGAACATAAACATTTTCATTGATCAAACCTGCTGCATATGTCCCAGGACATTTTTACGGCAGTCGAAAGTGCCTTTGCCCTCTTCTGAATACAGGTTGAAAATAAAGTCAGTGGTGTAGTTGGAGTTGCAACTTTCATTTCTGTAAGTATACCAACAAGAAATACTGAAACAAAACAGCCATAAAAATCCACACTAATAATCATTTTTGGGACAGTTAGAATGTTTTAGTGTGGGAGTGACGTAAGTGTCCAAGTGGTTAGAGCAAAATGTAATTAAACTTATCTTGCATTTATTCCATTACTGCTTGCAATCTCTTATTGAGAGTCTCTCAACAAATCTGACCTGTATCTACAGGAGTGGTGGCATCATCTTGACCCCATAGAGATGGCCTAGTTTAATGTCATACTGTGGAACATTCCAGGCAACACAATAACATCTCTATGGAGACAAGGAGGTAGCGGACACTCCACCATAAATGCTACATAGTGCACCTACAAAAAATGTCCCAAAATATTTGTAGTTCATGTTCAGAAAATATTAACCTTAGAATCAATCCTCTCTTAACAGTTGTTTTCATCTTCTCAATAAGATGCATCACATTCATCTATAAATAAACACACATTAAAAGACTGTTTTATTCAATACGACAAAGGTTTTAAAATGTACCCACTTCAAGGTCTTTAATAGTGAATTTTTCCTCATATATGTAGGCAGCATCAGCCCCAGCTGCAAGGCCTGCCATAGTGGCCAAGTAGCCACAGTAACCTCCCATAGTCTCCACAATAAACACTCGTCGTTTGGTCCCTGCTGCAGACTGCTTTATCCTGTCACAAGTCTAGACAGGAGCAAAGGAGAATGAGTTTATGAGAATGAGTTTATAAGAATATTTTATGGTGATTTTTGAAGTAACCAATATCCTACTGATGTGATTGTGTTGAGGGCTGTGTCTGCACCAATACTGAAGTCTGATCCTGGGACATTGTTGGACACAGTGGCAGGAATCACCACCATCGGAATGCACATCTCCTCATATTGCTCTCTGGCTTGAACCAATTCCAGGCCTCCCACATAAGCCTGCAGGAGTATAAAAATAAGGGACTAATAATTTGAGGACTTTTAGAGATCAAACTGTTAGGGATGGTATAACAGATAGCGATTATCAGCAATATCAGAGAATTTCCTCAGATATCAGTATCTGTCCGATATTCAAAATGTAGCCAATATTTTCTCGGCACTGCCCTGGTGTCTATGAGCCTGTGTACTAAATGAGTTAATTAGACAAATACATGTTATTATATATATATATATGTTTTTTTATTAATTTGTAATTTTAGTCAGTTTGTAAACTTCACTATAACTTAGCATAAATTTGGTTGGTACTATAGCTTTTAAAAGCTTAATATCAGAAACAGCAAATAGCAAATACTGGTCATCGTTCACAGCAGCTAACATTGGATATCAGTATTTGCTAAAAAAAAATCAATTTCAGATAATCCCTAGACTATGTGACTGGAAGAATCGACAGAGAAAAAAGGCATTGCTACTTTTCCTGTTGCCAGGAACACTGTAAATCAATGGAGTGGTCATTTACTAATGACTCAAAATGCAGAACACAATTTCACTGCTACTTGTCTCACAATTTCTGATTAGAGCTGCTAATAGAGACTTGAGAGATATCAAACTAAGAACAACCAAGTTTACCTGCATAATTTAATAAATTTCTTGTGGATTGCTGTAATATTGTAATATTGCCCAGTTATTGTCATCGAGATAATCCATAGTGTGACAGTAGTAACAAACAGACTAAACCATCCCATTAAGAGACAAATGCATTACCTCAAATCCTCCAATGATCACTAGAGCATGGATGTTGAATTTTGCAATATTCAAACTAATTTCTTCAAATAATTTTCCTGGTAGAGTTCTAGGAATAAAACAAATCAATAATTATTATTTATTAATATGGCTTTTGTTTTGTTTTTCTACCTTTTTGTGCCCAGCATTGAGCCTCCTTTTCCCGTCCAGCCACTCACTCCAGTCCAGCAAATGGGCTCAATCTGCCAAAAAAAACCCCAAACAAACAAACAAAAAAAACTCCTATAGACCCACAGATCCATTTAAATTTATACAAAACATTCCCAAACATATCTAAAATTGCGCTTTGTATCATTGATGCACGGTTGAGAAATCCTGCATGTTCAGGTGGTTTTCTGCTGTTTAGGTACATCAAATGTTTCCACTATATGATATATGGTGCCAAAGAGTCAAATGCAGTTTAATGCATATTATGACCTTTAAAGACAAAATACCTGGCCATGAGCAAGTCCATCAAAGCCATCGTGAACAGCCAACATATTGTGTCCCTGAATGATGCCCATCCTGACAGCAGCTCTCACTGCAGCATTCATACCGGCACAGGGAGCTCCGACATTCAGTATGGCCACATTGATATTGCTCTGCATAACAAGGGAATGGGTTTGTCAAACAAAAAACAATATTCATGAATAAATTATAGTGATTAAAGTATTCATTTTCTACCTTCACATCTGGAGGATTGATGTGAGCCAGGAGCTTGTATGTGTTCCAGTTATTCTCAAAACTCCTATACAGTTTTAAAAACATTGGTCTCACATTTACACTTGTTCTTTCTAAATAAGCTACAACAAAATATACATTGAGAGATAGTTGGCAAGAAAAGTTTAAGTTAGTTCATATTATTTTATTTAAAATAGGCTTTGTTATCATGCTTTAGGGTTATTGTGTGCATGGTATAATGTGGTGTTTGATTTGATTGCTTATACAAATATTCAGCCATGTATTGAACTTCTTATTGTGAGAACTACAGTGGCCTTCATTGTTTTCTAAATTAAAAGTTACTTACTTTCCTCTAAGCTTGATGGCCTCATCAAATCTCCCCTCAGCCATCGCTGCTGTTACATCTTTGGTCTTTAAAGTTAAAACAAGACAGCACATTTTTACAGCTACTCAAAATATTACCTTAAAGAGCATGAGGATCCAAAAGTTAAGCACGTACCACTTGCACACACTCCATTAGAGGCAGTCTGACAGCCTGGTTTCCAGACAAACTGACCACACAAGCCGGGGTGTCAGGGGTGGCCTCCAGCAGAGCCATTACTGCCTCCACACCCATCCTACTGCCCTGAGGAGACAGAATAGTTACCCTACATATTGAGGTATAGCTTTATTCCTGCAGTGTTTTAAGTGTTTATAATTACTTACAAGGATCCTGTCAAATGCAGACGGTGTCCCACCTCTTTGCACATGTCCCAGTATTGTGGTGCGAGTGTCGAAGCCAAGCCTGTCTGTCACAAGCTTAAAAACACACAGTACATGTTTACTTAATTTCAGGTTAATTTATTACTCAGATAGCTAGGGGCAGTTTACCATTTTGATTTGTTCAGAAGTGATTGGTTTACCATCTCTGCTGATAGCCCCTTCAGCCACAATGATGACATTCAAACGAGATCCTCTGGCTCTTTGCTAAATATAATGATAGTTACAATCACTTAGTGTTTTTGGAGACTAAAGATTGAGATAAGAATAAAAAAAATACAAAATAAAAAAACACACACTTACATCTGCCAGTCTCCTACAGAGATGGTTCTCCCAGCCCTCATCTGGAGGCATTTCAGGGATAAAGACCCAATCTGCACCACAAGCCAGAGCTGTGACCAGGGCCAAGTACCTGCAAAGAGACAGACAAAATCTGTAAATTCTATCATATAATACTATATAAAATCAGATGTAGAAGGGAAAACACTATAGACCAAAAGCATTTACCCACAATGTCTTCCCATAACTTCAAGAATAAATGTCCTCTGATGGCTAGGGAAAGCAAAAGAAAAACATAAGTAAGGCATAGATTACAGTAATTTTAACACATTTAATATGTGGTATTTGTAAACTATATATAATCTGACCTCTGTGCAGTGGTGGTTATGGCATCCACCACTTCGATGATGCGGTGCAGGGCAGAATCAGTGCCGATTGTCATGTCCGTGCCACAGAAGTCATTATCTATGGAGCCCACCATTCCCACAATGTTCAGGTGCGAGGACCTTTTGGCCTCGGCCTCTGTGATCTTACCTGCACAAAAGAAACCAAACTATAAAATAAATGATGACTTCATGAATTTGTAGTATTTTGTGCATTTGATTAATTTTCAGACCGGCATTGACCAGGTCTTTCAGCAGACCGCTCCATTCGGTCCTGAACTGATTGGCTCCAGTTAAACTGCCATCTCCTCCGATCACACACAAGTTAGTGATTCCTAGCTTCACCAGGTTACATGCTGCAGTCATACGCCCGTCTCTGCTACGGAAATCTTTACAGCGAGCACTGCCAATCACGGTCCCACCCTAAAGAGAGTAAAAACTAAATATTATCAAAATGTAAATTATATTATTTATAATGTTGACTTGTTGATTCATTTTACAGAAGCAGATTATCCAAAGAACCTTAATATGTTCAAGAGGCACTTTCTGATGACAAAGTTTCATTTTTATCATGCAGTGGAGAAGGTCATTACTTTGAAATAATATCCTAACATTACAGTGCCCCAAAGCTAGTGCATGTGTCAGATCAGCTGTACTGCCAAGAGTCTTTGGATATTTGAGATGATTATGGAAAGAAATGTCTATCATGGTATGGCAGAGAACTGCAGTCATAGGGGGCAAAAGCAGCATTTGAAGTATGTCTACTTCAGTATGAACTTTTTTAGATTTGAGAAAGGAAATGTAATAAGGTTGTTGCACTTAAAGCCCACTGAGAACAAAATATCTGAACAGACACTTGAATGTTTTAGAGTGAATTAAAATTACATTCTTGTCCAGTACATAGACCAGTTCACTCACCAGTTGGAGCATCATAGACACACTTTCCCATGTTGCCTGCTTGATGTGGTCCCCACCGTCCACCAGGCCCTGGTACCCCTGCACATTAAGAAGAGTTTACATAAGTGCTTATACAATATCTAATGTTCTGTAAAGTAATAGTCAAGCCACAGCTTACCTCATGCACAAAGAAGACCTTAGCTCCAGTGTAGAGACCAACTCTGACAGTAGCCCTCACTGCAGCATTCATACCTAAAACACAAACACACACCTCTCAATTTCTGTCATGAACCATCAAAACTCCACAAACTCTTTGATGTACATTCAAATCAGTTAAGGTTGTTCAGGTATCATTGTATTATTTTGTCTCGTATGTCATGGAAGTTCAGATTTTAATACAATAACTGAATGTACTGCACACTTATTGTTGTGCAGTAAAATAAAACTAAAAGCTATGTCTGTATCAGAGAGCTCATTGGCTTTGTATCACATCCATTCTTGAAGGTGTTTATTATCTCTAAGTATGTAACCTGTAAAAATAGACAGAACATTAGCACACTATGTCTTGTGTCCCTTCTTAATGCTGGGGTCAGACACATGAAAGGCCACGGGATGATGTTGTGTTGTATTAGGTCCGTCTTGTCCCAGCTCCTGTTTCAGACAGAGCAGCTGTAAGAGTGGGCGTTTCCCTTTTTCCCCCATACCACAAAAAGGTCACTGTCTCTAAAATTAGCCCCAAAGATTTACAAAGGGGGCACCTCTTGACAAAAGAGTACACTTGGTCCCCGATTTCAATAGAGGGAAAAAACTGCAAAAGTTGAGCAGTTTGGCAGTTATACTTCATGCACTAATTCACTTCAGGTGTGCAACTGCAGGATGAGATGAACAAAGAACCAGAAACAAATACATGTAAATATTCTGAGCATACTATTGAATATAGTGGTAGACTACAAACAAGTATTTACTGATATTAGTACTAATAAAATAAAAGGCACTATGAATTGTGTCCATCTCTGCTATCAGCAGTTTGTAATCAACTTGGCATGAAATCTGACATCTCCTAAAATGTAGCTTGAACTGTTGGCAAGTACATTCCATATGGTCATGCAGATTGAGCTGACATTAGTCACATCTTACCTTGTGCATCACCGCCAGAAGTTAGCACAGCGATTGAGCGACCCAACCCCATTTTGGTGGGGTCAGTGGGGAGAGTGGTGGTGGTGGACATGTCTTCACTGGTAGAGGAACAGACTGAGGTTCAAAACAATACAAAAGGAGAAGCAGGTCCTGGCACCTCCTCCCTGTTCTCAAGGGAGAGTGCAGTGAAGGCACAAGGCTTTATAGACTGTTGCCCCCTCCCACTGTCTCCCTCCACTACAGACCACTAAATATACACAGACCAGAGAGCCACCTGCACTGGACACAAGCAGCAAACAGACAAAAATTACAGTCATGAAATGCCATATCATAGCCCTTGTGCATGTTTATTGGGTTAAATAAAGTTTAACGGTGCACTTTAACTTTTTTTTTTTTTTTTTACCTCCATAGAGCCAAGCAGGTAACACTACCATGTCAGATCTGTGGAGAGGTAACCCTGCTCTCAGCAAGAATTTATGTTGTTCAAGGTATTTTTGAGCAATAAAAACGTATAGGAAAAAAAATAAATGCAAAATATTGTCAATGCCTAATGGAACATTCCTGACAAACCAAGTACATCTCCAGAAGCTAGTAGTGGACCATCCACCAGAAAAGTTACATACTGCCCCTTTACAGTATATATTATATTAGGAAAACATTAGAACCAATATTCAATTTAGACAAAAGTATTGATTAGACTGGATAAGATAGAAAGTACACCATTATTTTTTAAATATCAGTGATGAAAATACACTTTACACTGATAAATGCTATTAATGGGTTGCCTGGTCTTAACAATTTGAATGAACTGTGCAACAGATTTAACAGTGCATGTTGTATGAGTTAGAGTGAAATAATACTTGGTACTGTGACCCTCTGTATGGGTCAACAGTGTAACCCATACATATCTATTGAAGTCAGTCTTAGTTAGTGTCAAAAATGTAAACACTTGATTCAAAACTGTTACGTTAGTACATTTGAATAGAATAAAAATAGCCAAATGATCTCCATATAAACATTTATTATAAACACTATATTTAGTAACAACATTTATTTCATTTTATGCTTTATAATAGCTTAGCTTTAAAATACACCCTATTCATCTACATTTTGACCTTAACACTGATCCTAGCTCTTCATGAAATGTTCAGTCATCATATTGCATATTTTTTATTTTCTTGAAATCTAAATATACATGACGTAAAAAGATTTTGTAAAAATAACAACAGACTTCAGTAGTGTTCCCTGGACGTATGTTGCAGAGACAGAGAAAGTTCCAGTTTCTCACAATAATTGCCATATGGCTTAAAATCATGAATACAGATTTTATTGTCCCCGAGGTCTAGCTTCAAAATGTATTAGGTCTGTATTTGTATCTAGAGGACTGGCATCTGGCATTATGGCATTTTCCATTGCTTGAATTTATTCAGTTTTAATGTCCAGTGAAACAGTCCATCAGTGAAAAAACTTTTACATATTATCAGCAATACACCACAACATACTGGTGCAATCACCTCTCGTGATGGGAGTCTTGTGACAGGTCAGGACAGATGGGTACAAATCTCTGAAAAACAAAATACACAGAAGAAGCATGCCTTTAGTATTTTTTGTAAGATAGTGTAGTTTTAGATAGATAACAGCTACTTGATTTTGGACACTCCTTCATGTATGCTGTGTGTAATATTATTTAAATAAATTAAGTAAAGTTTGATCCAGACTTCACTTTGTTGGCAGCTTTTACAGAAGATACATGGCTAAGATAAAACAATATTCCAAACAGACAATTCCTAAAGTATAAACACTCATTGTTATTACAGTATCTTTCTATTTAAATACAAATGTAAAAGGTGTACGTAAACTTACAGTGGATTCTTCAAAGTGCAGTAGTGTGGCCAAAGGATTTCCACAGCGGGGCCGTGGGGCGTGGAACCCAGACACGGTCGGGACAGACACAGAGGTGTAGGTGGCCACCTCCTCATCCAACCTCAGCTCTTCTAAAGGAGGGAGGCACTTTCGCAGCATGGCCACAGCTGGATTCATAACACCAGTCTTCAGAGTCAGGAGATCTGTAACAGCATAAAGAGCTGCTAAAGAAACAAATTATGCTTAAAAATAGTGTAGTGTAGAAAAATGTATTAACCTTTGGTTACAGTCTGACTGTGACAGCTTTGTAGTAGCACAGGTAGTGCCTCCTCAGGGCCGTGCTGTTTATGGCCTGTTGTCTCCAGTTTCTTAAAGCAAGGGTCTCTGAACAATTTTTTTCCTGTAGAAAAGAAAATGACTGACTCTCGCTCTGGAGCTTGAAAAAATGGTCCCTCAACCCGTTCATCTTCCTTCATTGAACCATCTTCCTTTTCCTCATTTTTGACAGGGCTGTGCATTTTTTCTTTACACTGAAAGTACATAAAGAGAAACAAAGAACGTTACAATCGAATAAACAGTTGTTTGGTATGTTTATGCGCAAACTCAAAATACAATCCAATCTGCTGTATCAATTCTAAACCATACAAATTGCTTTAAATAGTGTTGATGGGATTAAATACATATTCCCAGTGCCATATAAATTCCTATATAGTACACATTAGACCCACGCTTGCCAGGTCTTGAAGTGACTCTGTTGAAGGGACTGTAACTTCATCTGTGGTCTGTTCATCTTCAACAAACAATTTCTGAACAACCTCCTGAAAAAACAAACAAAATGTAATCACACATGTAGCCATGTTTCCAATCTATACTATAGAAGGAAGTGTTTTAAAGTGCATATGATGGGTCTTCATGTTTTCTAATTAAACTGGATTGGTGTAAATACAGGAACTAGCACTGTGTTTTTAAACTAAATACCTATATATGTCATAAACCCTGCAAATTCCATTGAAAATGCAGGGACAATTACACTTTATGCTGGCAGTTCAAACCTTCATAAAAAAAAGTTGTTGTCATTTACATCTATTAGTCTAATGATAACTATGGACATGAGACTGGTTTTGGCCATTGTTGACATTAAAATGTGAGGTTTGGCTGTTCATTTCCAAAATGATAAATTTTACCAATGTTTAAAAACTAGCCAAGATTTTTTTTCTGTAAAATCTTAAATATGACATTAACTATGTTTTATTGAGATGGGCAATCTAACCTAGCCAGGCTGGCGCCACCTAGTGCCTCTGCTAAATTTAATTTCTCTCCAGCAACTAGGTCAGGAATCAAAATACACTAGACTGTTCGCAAAAACCCCAGTAGTGCAAGTTCGGGCACCAGCCAATCAGCGAAGAGCCATATATTCAGTGTTGTCAACGATTCCCAAGATCGAGGATTTAAAGCCGGAATAAAGAGAATGTTTAGTGAATTTCATCAAGGGGAAAGATGTTATTACCGGCTGATGAATCAGGCTAAATCTAACCTGCATATGAACTTAAATATTTTCCTTTTAATCCTTCACAGGATTAATCTTTCTTTATGTACCTCCTGTTTTGTGCAAAGGTTTGCCTTACAGCCCCTTAATCCTGGAGTAGTGGTATATGGAGACTGCTGTGATGATGTATGCCACTTCTGTAATACACACAATACTTAGTTCAGGAAATGATTGAATTAGAAACCAAAATAATAATGTGCATTTCCTACTGTGCTGTGCTAAAGTGAGGAACTCACCATAGCGGACGTGGGCTGGTGCCTAACCACTCTCTGTGGGGTCCATTTCTGACCAGGAGTCTGTTTGAAGGCTGTCACTGAAAAAAAAACAAAAAAAAAAAACATGATACTTGAGTAAAATAAAGGTTTTGTGCAATTAAGAGCACATGAAGAGAAAGCTACAACTTACCCATTAGTGGTGCATTTGGCTCTGCAAAATTTTTCCTGACAGGCACTCTCTGAGCCTTTAGAAGATTAATAACAGAGTAATAATAACAGCAAATATTAGAAAAACAAGTCACAAACTAAAGTAAAAATTTAGAAATTTAGAATAAAAAGAAGGAGAATATCTACCATGTATATTGATGTGTTTCTGCCTGTTGGACACAGAGAGTTTCTTGGAGCAGCACCATCAGGGCCCACAGCTCTCACACCTTCATTCTGTAGGATACTCTGAAGAGCAGCAGCATCCGGAGAAAACTGCACCATTTTCACAGATGTACCTTTAAAGAGAACATAACATCATTCCACAGTCTGAATGATCACTGTGAGAATCAAGAGTCACCTTTCTTACCAGAGAGTCCCGTTTTAGTATCAACACCATTCTTTTTAACTGGCACTCTCATGGGCTGCCAAAACAAATATAAAAAAGTCCACTGGGTTTCAAAGACAATAATCATTCAGTGCCACAGTTTGTACATACTGTGTCTGATGGAGTCCTAGCCTTTACTCCTTCGTTCTTTAGGATGCTCTGCAAAGCTCCGTGGTCTGGGGAATATTGTGCTGATTTCATGGAACCTGTAAAAATGAGTATAAGCATACCTTGAATTTACAGTGTACATTTAATCTGAAAGTATAGCATACAAGTATACAAAAGCAATGTATGCATATATAAATGTTGTAACCTGGATTGGATTCAGCTTTTTGGCGACTCTTCATTACAGATACACGCTGCGGCTGCAATAAAACAGCAACATAAGATTTCAACTTTTCCATTTTGAAGAAAACCTAATAAGCCAAAACTAACCAGATAGTTGTATGGTTTGGACTGTGGGGTCACAGCCGATGACATTTCCTCATTGCAAAGAATGCTAAGCAAAGTTGTTTGATCATGCTGGAAATTGTCCACTTTGTCACCTTCTTCAAAAATATACATTACAGATACCATAAGCAAGAACTGACAATTGATATGAAATGAAGTAAAAGTACTGTCATAAGAACTTACCTTTTAAAATGCTGGATGTGTCTTTTAGACTGAGCAAGTTCATATTATGTGAACAGGCCTCAGCAGCAGAAGCCGGTTGTTCAGAGGCAGTAGCACTGTTCTCATTAGAGTTCAGTGGAAATGACACATGTTTGGACAAACTAGTTGAGGTCTTGTGAGAGTGAAGTGGTCTTGATTTTCCCAGCAGCTGTGATGAATTTTCTGTCATCTTTGTGGACTTAACATTTTCTTTTAAGGTAGCTGAATGTTTAAAGTTTCTGTTTGTTGTTGTAAACTGACAAGAACTGACATTTTTGTTAAGCTTAGAGTTTCGTGTTGGATGAATTATATTAGGTGGATGATTTTCTGATGGCAATCTTGAGGCTTTTGGCTGGGACAAGTTGAATGGTACTGGCCTGGTGCATGGCTTTTTTGTTTTTGCCTTCCCCTGTTAAAAAAAATATTAAGGCAATTGAAAAATTTGAATTTGAAACTCGTGACACTCTTCTATGAAGTATTTGTATAAATGGAGTGCATGTGTTTATTTTATACTTACAGACAGGGGTTTGGCATCCCATTTACAGTGGGATTGAGCAAACTCATTTGGAATCTGAAGATGAAGTGACTTCGCGAGTACTGGGAGCCTGCTCCCAGTTGGGCGTGGATGAGGTGGACGAACCTGTCCTGACCTTCCTAAACCTTGATCTTCTAGATTATGCTGCAATGAGTGCATGGGCAAAGATTTGGAGAATTTTGGTTCTGCTGCCACTTTATTTTGTTCATTTATTGTCCTGAAAAAAGACATTAACAATACACATTTGATTATCAAATAATGCACACAAATAGTCCTTATAGCAATGATAGGCACTCACCTCAGGATTGTGTTCTGACTTTGTTGTCGAAGCACAGAAGAGGGGTCCATGTTGTAGAACAAGAGGTCAGGGATTTTGGTGAGAATCTTTGATGTGCAAATGATAGATCACAGTTCAAACACGTAGAAAACTGAGAAAAAACACAAAAGCAACAGCAATATATTCAGTCCGAACTTACACCAACACAAAACAACAGGTAAACCACAGTTTTTGTACACATATAAAAAGCAGCAATACAGAGAGCGTACGGACTACGGTACAAAGAAAAGCAAGGCACACAAAACAAATAAATAGATGCAAAAGGTTAGCAAAACCAACATGTAACGGCTAAATACAAGCTTTGAAGCGCATACGACTCGGTTATGATATCCGCTGTAAAACAGATTAGTTGTGTGGGGAAAGAACTTCCAAACCTTGTTACTGTATTGAGGTTTGTGGACATTTAAAGCTCCCCGGTTGTTACTGAACGCAGAGCAGCACAGCGCCCCGTCAACTTCCTGGACTTGCAGAAGTTTGTAAAAAGCGCGTTTTGCGATTGGTGGAAAGAGTTGCTCTCAGCCAATCAGGAGCCGAGTTGAATAAACAACTCTATGGCAACGACGCGAAAAGTAGCGTACCACGTGACAGTGAGGATTTTGCCGCGACCACAACCCCTTCATCAGATTAATTTATCCTTGGATGTATTAAGGTCCTTGGTTTCATATTTTCGAAGTTAATGCCAGTACTGTAAAGTAAGGCAAACAGAATCGTCTTTTGCTGATTGAATGTGCT
This sequence comes from Boleophthalmus pectinirostris, assembly GCF_026225935.1. Taxonomy (NCBI): domain Eukaryota; kingdom Metazoa; phylum Chordata; class Actinopteri; order Gobiiformes; family Gobiidae; genus Boleophthalmus; species Boleophthalmus pectinirostris. The sequence goes on from NW_026571515.1 coordinate 26,599,684, forward strand.
TATTAATAGGCTACTACTACTTAGATAAAAATATTTACTCCCGCCATATTTTTCAAATCACCAGTTTATGAATAAAAACGTTTGAATCTTGTAGACTGCCAATTGCCATCATGAATGTGTTGGTCTGGGAGAAGCGCCTTGCTTACCAGAATTGGAGAGTGTCCTTGAAGAGGTCACACTAGGTCCCTGTATTGAAACAGTAGCTAATAGATGCTGTAAACTTTATGTTGATGATGGGGGCATCTATTATAAGTTTATACTTCTTTCTGCTCCTTTTCATTCACATTGATGTATGTAACACCATTATTTTATATCCATCTTAAACAAAAGAAACACAATAAAAATTTAATTAAATCATACAAATGATGTGGATAAATCACAGCTATCATTGCTTGTATATTTTCTGTATTTTATAACAAACACAATTTAGGCTAAACAAATATGACAAAATTCCTAGAATTAACAGTGGAACCAATCTAACTCGGACTAACTGACTAGAGACCATTACTTTGACAGAGTTTTATCCGTAGTTTACTATTACACTTTTGTTCTGTATTCCAACATGGCCCATGTATATATGTATATATTTCACACAAAAATAGGTGTGCACATTTTTGACTAATAACCACAATGTGAATAACTGCAACCTACAGTGCCACCTTGTGCTTTGTCCTCTTTGTCCACTAGGTGTTGCTGTAAATGGCGCAGCCTTTTGCTCCAGCAGCAGTGTAGTATTGTGGGTGTGTGGCTGTCACTCAGGGCCCTCGCTGTGACAGTGGAGAGTTGGGCACAAGACAAGCGCCATGGACCTGCGTTCAGAGCTGCTCAAGTCCATCTGGTATGGTTTCACTGCCCTTGACCTGGAGAAGAGTGGCAAGGTGTCCAAATCTCAACTTAAGGTAGGTAAAATATCTGTTTATCTATATATAGTATATTTAATCTTATCTATTCTGTATTCCTTCCACTTTATGGGAACTGTGATTGTGATGTAAAAACTCCTATGACTAAAAACTAAAATTTTAAGGCATTTGCAGTCATTTGCAGTTTGATTTCCTATGTGAAAGTGTACAAACCACTCACTCAACAACAGGGAACACATTTCTTCCTATATTGTACGTGTAATACTGACCATAGAAAGCGAGAGAGGACACAATACGCACCTCTGTCTCGCCTGGGCACGCGAGTAACAGTTTGCCCTCAGTGTAGATGTGAATGGGCGCCCTCATGTCCCCAAAGCAGTGTATTCAAATGGGCCACCATGTACCATCTTGTATTGCTGAGTCTCGTATGGCTCTTACTGTGAGCAAACAAGAAGCTGTTGATAGGACTGTGTTCAGCAGCATGGTAAAAGGACATTGTTACACACAACGAGGCCATACCCTGCTTACACACATGCTGATAATGGCTTTCAATGGTGCCACTGTATTGTGTGGGGACTCATGATTATGTCACTTCTACTTATTGTTGCTCAGACCTCATACCAGCCACCTTCACTTTTCGCAGACCAGACCCATGACAAAGCTTATCCCCCTTATGCATGCTGCCCCAGTGAAGGCCGAGAGTTAGCAAACATGCTCAGGAACAATTCGAAAATAAGTTTGCATGTACCTCAGAAGTGACAGATGTGCATCGTTGTCAAGAGACAGGATGTGGTTATGGCTCAACACGAGGAGGCAACGCGTCTGATTATGTACAGCCGATATTGAGGCCAAAGTAAATGTTATCAGGAAAAAAATGTAATCTTTTAAATCATCAGTGTTCCCTCTTAGATGGTAAACATAAATTCAAAATGCAAGGCTTCTTATTCTACAGTGCAATAATAAAATAGACCACATAAGAAACTGTTGTCCAGTCATGTCATATACTTTTACTTGCTCTCTTCATTTTCAGTGTCAAATTTGTGAAAGTTCTTTGCAAACAGTTTCTACCTTTCTATATTTCAATGCTCTATAAAAGACTTATGATACTTATATATTTGTATACTAGGCAGGGCACTTCAACATAACTAAGTCAACTTTGCTCATTTTGAGGAGGAAGCTATTTAATCTGTGGATGGTATACTCAGCAAATAGTATTTTCTTCTTTATTTCTGTTGTGACATGTCTTATTTTAGCAAATTGTCCTTCAACCTCATCTGTTGCAAATGTGATATGGTTATGAATATGTGTGCCTTGCACATTGTTATCTTGCAGGTGTTGTCCCATAATCTGTGCACAGTGCTGGCCATTCCACACGACCCAGTAGCTTTAGAGGAGCACTTCAGAGATGATGACGATGGGCCAGTGTCTAGTCAGGGGTATATGCCTTACCTCAACAAATACATCCTCGACAAGGTGTGGGAGAGAGCTTCTTTAACTTCAGTTAAAATTTTTATACATATCTATTTGAAATATTTCTGTATTATGTACTGTTAAACCGTTACATATTCAGATTGAGTACCTCACCTGTAATACATTTTATTTATATTTATAATAGATAACAAATGTATTTCAAAGCACCTAAAAGGACTGGCAAACCTACTCCATTCAAAAGAATAACATTTAGCTTTAAGCATGTTATATAAAAATACAATGTATATTAGTAGTCATTTTATGAGCTCCTCAAGTCAGCAGTGTTTTTATCTTATTTTTAAAATATGTCTACGATATTTTTTTAAAGATTTAATTCTCCGTCATAGGTTGTTGAAGGCTCATTTGAAAAGGAAAACGTGGATGAGCTCTGTTGGACCCTGACAGCAAAGAAGAACTACCAGCCGGACAGAGCCAGTGACACCCTCTTACCAGAGAGAGACGCTTTCAGACTCTGGTGCCTCTTCAACTTCCTGTCAGAGGACAAGTATCCTCTGGTGATGGTCGCAGATGAGGTATATACAATTATTTGGCTGTAATGCACTTGAAGGTGACTCCCCTATATATATTTTGTCCAGAATGCACATTTTAAAGATCCTAAAACATTACATTTTACAAGACTGAAGTATGAACTGCAAAATAAATTTAAGAACCAATCAATCAATGAGATCTAAACTACAAGATTAGCAAGTTTTACACATAAAACAGGATATTTTAAAATTTGTTTACAGATTAACCTAATTGCTTAATAACTATCAATTCAATTGCAGTTGTTCTTGCAGCCCTGCACTGTGGTGTATGACAATTTTGAAAGAGCTACCTTTTCTCTAAAAAATGAATCACTTTCAGCTCATTTACACTTAAACTCAAATGTAAAGTCTGTTTTGAATCTTAAGTCTTAATCTGTGGCCACAAAATGGAGCTGGATCTCGTAACCATTGACACCCTGTTTCTTGCCGCTGTGGAACACTGTGCTCTTTTCATGCAGTTCTGTGGGCTTGTTTCTCACTTGCAAATGCTCATTTTGGTTTCCTGTTGTGAGTTTTTTTCTTCTTACAGTTACTGCCAAATTTTTAAGGTAGAGAGAAGACCTGTATAATTTGTGTTCTGTTTTCTTTTGGTAAACAATTCACATTTGGGTTATGGTGGTCACACAATATTATATTATTGTGTATTTAATTGTGTAACAAAAAAATACACAAAGATTTCACTTCTAAAGAGTTACTTTCAGGATGATACATTTTGGATATTACAATCACAGTGCAAACACATAATATGATTCTTTGAAAGCTTAGCAGTTTGCTTTGAAACTTCCCGATATAGTTATCTGTGTTCTACAATATGCAATAATAAATAATAAACAATTTAACAAACTCCTCAAAATGAGTTCAATAGTTGCTGAGTAATAAATATGTTATATGTTATCAATATGTTATTATGTCTATGTGCTTTCTTAGGTTGAATACCTCCTCAAAAAAATCTGTGCAGCCATGAGCATTGAGTTCAACTGTGTGGACCTGGAGGACTTCTTCTCCCATGATGCAATGCAGCAGAATGGCATCACTGTTTGGGTGTTTCTGGAGCTGATGAATTCAGGGAAGATAACACGAGGAGTGGATAAGGCCATTGTCAGCATGGCCATCGAGGAGGTTTACCGGGAAATAGTCGGCGATGTTCTGAAGGAGGTAGGAATCCAGATAATGTTGTGACTGCTGAGGTTTGTGTTTTGAGTGAGTCATGCTTCATTTGACTGACTCTCAGGGTTATCTATGGAAGAAAGGGCAGCTGAGGAGAAACTGGAAGGAGCGCTGGTTCACTCTGAGGCCCAGTGTCTTGTGCTACTACACCGGGGAGGACCGCAAAGACTGTCTAGGCAACATAGCTCTGGATGGGAACTGCTGTGTGGAGGTTAGCAACTTTAACACAGCCAGTTGTGTTTTTCTTTACATTTGGGGTTTAATATATGTACTATATATGATATCAGATCAGTGTTTATTTTGGTTCATTTAAGTGCATTTAATATGTGTGATACCTTTCTCACAAAACATTTTTATGCTTATCATATAACTACATATTATAATTATAATTGTCACTGAAACACCCTTTTTCAATATTCTTTTTAGAATTATATTAACCTCAAAATTTCTTCTGTCTTTTTAAGATGAAAACTGATGCTTGGGAACAGAATGTGTGCCTGTTACAACAGTGTTTATTTTTTTGTATATTGAACCCTCAGTCAATTATTAGTATTCAAACACAATCAGAAGATCTTATAAGGTCTGATTAAAGTTGTGTACTACTCAACAAAGTCTGCTATGTCATGCTTACTCATGTGATTTGTGTCTCTAAATGTTTTAAACATATCATTGTGTTGCATTAATGTCATTTCAGTTTGGAAAGCTGAATAGATGTAGATGCTGTGAATTAACAATTCAATTTATTTATAGCATTACAAGTGTATTTATTGCTCAAACATTAGCAGACTTTCCACAGACCTCACGACTTAGTGGTTGACACATCACTTGGAGATGTTGTTACTTTGCCTGCCATTAGGAATGGGGCAGTTGCTGGTGGCGGTCAGTTAGACAAAAAAAAAGAAGTTTTAATGTTGTTGTTATAAATGTTTTATTTATTTTTTTTATCTCAGGCACTTCCTGACCGAGATGGAAAGAGGTGTATGTTTTGTCTTAAAACTATCTCTAAAACTTATGAAATGAGTGCCTCAGACACCAAACAGCGACAGGAGTGGACCACAGGTAAGAAGGCAGAGGGAAAATCTCAATAAAACAGAATACATACAATGTTGGGTAGCAGAACACAATTGCTGATTGTGACATTGGTGTCAGAAAGGAGAGTTTCAGTTACTTCCTGTAGCCTTCCTCAGAAGTGTGATGCTGGTGTAGTGACGTCGTATCTTGTAGGCTTCTTACATGGTTTTGCCAGGCAGTAGGGGAAGCTTGTCTTATGCTTTCTCCAGGTCTGCATCCCATGTGTGCAACAATGTGCTCCCTCATCACAATTGCGTCAAACAGTAGTGATGAAAGCTTCCCATGCTGTCTGACAAAACCATGTAAGTAACCTACAAGACACGTCACTACACCAGCACATGACACTTTTGTGGAAGGCTGCAGAAAGTAGCTGAAACATGTGAAAGAGGTAAACAAACTCTCCTGCCTGACAAAAAAATCACTAATTCTTTGTGCCTTTGGTGGTCCTTTACCACAGAAAGGAAGTCTTTCTAATCTAAATTTAAGACCCTAAAATACAGTTTGTGTCTGCAGCTATTCAAACGGCCATTCGATTAGATGTGGAGGGTAAGAAGTCCCTTCACAAAGACCTGAAGCTTAAGCGTCGTGAGCAGCGTGAACAGCGAGAGAAGAGGAGACAGTCCAAAGAGGAGGAGCTACAGAGGCTCAGAGCACTGCAGGAGGAGCGCGAGAGGAAGCTGGCTGAACTGGAGCTGCTAAAGGAGGCTCAGAAACAAGCACAGGAGCTGCTGGAGCAGGATGAGCTGAGAAGGAGACAGCAGCATGAGCAGCTGCAGAGGGCCCTGGAGGTGCAGCTCAAGGAGGCAGAGGAGGTAAGACCAGGTGGGGGTAATGCAACAAGGGGAAACAGCTAAGAGGCTACACTTTGGAATTCTGTTTTATGTTTGTCCATTTCACAGTGGCATATAGAGCCTTTATGTTTTAATTTACCTTATACAATAATAATGCATTGGCTTTATGTCGGCCTTTCAAGAGCACTTTACACTGAGTTATTCATTTTACAACTTTCATGCTACAAATCAACCCCAACAATTTATTAAACACTAATACACAACAATTTAGTCAGTGTTTTAAAGTCATTTTACATATTATAAAACAAATTTCAACATCAACTATTCTGTGACTGTAGGCCAGAGTGAGCATGCAGGCTGAGATGGCTCTGAAGGAAGAGGAGGCAGAAAGACAGAGGAAGAGGATTCAGGAACTGGAGGAGATGCAGAGACGATTGGAAGAGGCACTACAACAGGAAATCAAAGCTCGACTGGACGAAGAGGCTTTTCGCTATGCTCAAGCCGGGTACTGTCCACAAAATCTGTCAGAAATTCATGCATTGGTCAGTTGTCAGTAATTAATGTCTCACTGGTTGTAAGAGGGACTTGTCTTTATGTGCAGCTAATAGCACATTTACTGTAGTCACTAAAAAGAGCTCATGTTACATTATGTTCCTGAGGAAGTTGAGCCCCAGCAGAGGAAGTTTTAAATACTGTCATCTGTTACTTACTGTGTGTCTCTCCAGTGTCCTGAACACCCCCAAATTGATTTGTTCTTGCACTTGTCAATGTTTACCTGTACAAATGTAGAATAAGGATTTGTAAGTCGGCTGTTGTGGATTTTGAGCTCTGAAATTACACTGACAGTAGTTTTACTAGGAACTAGAATCTAGGAACAGGAAAATGTGTCTTTGTTGCTAAGCAGAGAGAATAGAAAACACTAAGGAGGACTTCTGGTTCAAATCTAATCAAATGTAGTTTGGTACAAAATTATAACAAGATGTAGAAAAAGATGTGATCAGCCCCATCAAAATAAAACTTAAATTTACGACTTGAAGAAAGACACGGAAATTTAAAAAAATACTGCATGAATGCATTTGTGACTGTTGTGTGCAGACTTCTTGCTGAGGAAGAGGAGAAGATGAAGGCATTGATGGCTCTGCAGGAGGAGCAGGAGGAGTACATCCTAAAGACTCAGAGGGAAAAGCAGGAGCTCAAACAGGAGATGGAGGCCAAGTCCCGTGCTTTAGAGGAGGCACAGAGACAACTGGAGGAGGTCCGCGCTAACCGCCATCGCGTTGACCAGGATGTGGTGGTAAGGAACTAGATAATATGTAATAAGTGCAAGGTGACTGTTCATGTAATTATCAGAAACATAACATTTTCTCGGAGTATTTCCCACTTGGGAAGATATTCATCATTCAGGAGAATTTTATTAAAAATAATCTCATTGTTAGAAACTCTTAGTTAAAAATACAGTTTTTAAAATAAATAAATTTATATTATATTATTGCATATGTGCATATTTTTGTTCTATTTGTCAGAAAATGTAATTATGTAAATGCATGTGTAACAGGCCGCTCAGCGAAAACTTCGTCAGGCAAGCACAAATGTGAAACACTGGAATGTACAGATGAACCGATTGATGAGACCAATTGGGCCAGGGGGTAAGTGGGTGTGATCTCTTACATAAAAAAACAAACCACAAGTTTTTCGTAGGGGTCATGTCTATGTTGTTTTATGAAAATGCATGTGTGCATACTGGGGCTTTGACCTTTTATAACTCAAGATAAAGAGGAGGCAGTGGGTGAGGGGAATGACATAGAGCAAATAGACCAGAGCCTCATTTCAACCCAGTGTTTTCCACCACAGCAACACAACTCCAAAGGGTTGACACACAACCAGACCTTGACAAATCAATATAACTCATTTGCTGGTGTTTTGAACTAAAAGAGCATAGAATTATATTTAATAGACATTTTGTATAATATTAAAGTTTCAACTTGCTATAGTGTTGCAGCAGTAAAAGTAGATTGTGTAATTATTCTAGAATATCAGTTAATTATTTAATTAACTGATCTACTATGCCTACAGTACACTGTTTAGGTTATGTAACTACTTCTGCTTTTGCACTTCACTTGAAAGAGATGATGCATCTCAAGGGCCAACCCTTAATAAAATATTAATACTTGTTGCTGTGAATGTCTTTTGTTTAGATAAACCTAAATAACTTGCATTTATTGATGTTTTGTTACAGAAAAACGACCATCACTGGGAAGCTCTTTTTCCACTTTCCAAATCCCATCACAGAGGGACCCGGGTCTGCGCTTGAGGGCAAGGTCTGGGTCGGATGAGAGAGATGACGAAGGCAAAGAAAATGTGGAGAACACTTGTGATTTAGAGAAGCGCCACTCTCACACTTCAAACGGGGACATGGACATCCCTTGAATTATTATCCTTCTAGTTTTGAGAAATGTACAGAGCTATGCAAAAGTAAAGTTGTGGAGAATGTTTAAAGAAGGTAGCATTTTGAGATATGACTGAAGATACTAAATTGAGGGACTAAAAGAACCATTCATTATTTCATGAAAATTTGCCTAAGAGTTTTGCACAGTTCTGTCCTCACACATGCTAGAAGTTTTTGGTAATGATTAATTTACTGACCTCACCTGTCAAAAGAACCTGCCATATATATGTATAATGTTTACATTTCAACTAATGCTTTGACAAAAACTGCACATTATCTAGCATCTGTTACAAAGACGTCCTAAATAAGTTTAATGTCACATGGTACTTTTTAATTGTAAGATGATGTTAATTTGTTGTTTTTTTGGAAGTGTACATGACTTTTGACTTACTAAGGCAATTGAGTATTCAGTGTCACAGAGTGACTCCAGTAACAACAGGAAAGAGAGAAAGACGGACAGAAATGCCTCAACTTCCTTTTTCTTTTGGCGCTACCATTGTAAATAAACCTGTTATATACTTGTTATGTCATATGGTTTTGTTCTTACTCAGATTCTGCTAGTTAGTCTTTAGTAGCATTAGACTAACTTTGTCTAATAGACTAGTTATTTAAATGCTGTTAATATCATATGGCAGACTGGGGTGCTTACCACTACTTTATAGTTTCAAGATTAGTACAAATGAGCCACGTAGGCTTTGCACAAACATTCCATTTGACTAATTCAATGCTTACCTAAAGAAACTGAAGATATTTAGTCATTTCAAAAGGCCTAGGTCCTGATTTTTCACATATTTAAATATATATTTGCTTGATTAAGACAAGTAATAATGATGCAGCTTGTTAAGTTGCAGCTGTACTCATAATTGGCCTATTAAGAATTTTTTTTGTAAGTCTTTCCCTTTTGTAATTTCATTCTAAATGGTCAGGAGATATCAATCATAAATATGATATCTCTTGCTGTGAATGCTCAATAGCATATTTAGCTGTTTGCTATCAGTAAATGCTCACGTTACACATTAAAGATACAAATAGTGTACATAATAGTTGCAGAGGGCCCTTGACTGAGGCCAAAGCAGTGTGCAGGCTCCACAGAGGGCCGTGTGTGCGTACGTGTGCGTCGGAGAGACAGGAGAGAGGGGGCGCTATGTCCATGGTCCTGGCATGTGACAGGGCAGGGAGGGGGAGCCAGCCAAAGCAAAGCAAAGCTGGGAACAACAAGGGAAACTCGGAGAAGGATTATCAGTAATAAGTCTACTTAACTGCGTGTGGTATGGCTGCCAACTCAAGTGTCTTTCTCCTGATTACATTTGTCAACTCTGCAGTTACACAATGGCCTTTTTCTATGTGAGTTGGAGTTAGCATACTGGTGTTAGCCGCTGCGGGCTAACTCGCTCCTGCTCTGGAGACTTCTAACAACTTGTCAGCAGCGTATTGATCGGGGACCACGCCGGAGATAGTTTTCTCTGATTCTGTCACCCTTTGGACGCTTTCCTCTCAGTTGAAAGCTCACGGAAGTCGCAGCAGTATTGACAGAGGTAAGCCTAGTTGGCCAGCCAGCTAGCGTTATTTAAAGGCACACTCGGGAATGTGGGTCAGCCACGCTAACAGCGGCTACTAGTACTCTCCAAGGTTAGTGCTAACCAGCTAACTCAGCTAACCGTGCCGACTCGATGAGAATCTGACACTGTTATTAAGATAGATTATGTATTTACATTTCCTTTTGTCGCATCTCAGAGACGAACTTTCAGCGGACATGGGTATAGCTTTGCCCTACTGTCAGTGCCGAAATGCACGTATCACGTTACTCTTATGCCCATATAATTCACAGACACTTTCGCAGATATTTCTGAGAACCAGTGTGACAGGTTGGCTGCACTATACAAGTCCTAACAGTCTCTTATGCTTACTGTTTTCATAAGAAATCTACTTAAAACTAAAACTTTGACTTCTGTGGAGTAAAGCATATTTTATATTGAAACAATCATGTGATTTTGGTGACATGACATGTTCTGATTTTTTGTATAATGAATACTACATTGATCTATTTGGTTCTGTGAACTTCACTTCAATTTTAATTTCTTATATTATAAATTGACATGGATCTTCGCTGCTTTCATTATGAATGGGTGAGCTCTGCATTTATGTGAGGTAGTAAAGCACAGTGGTTGTTTGTCAGGCTACATGCATGTGCAGATTAATCCACTAGGGGACCCGAGAAAAATGTAGCCCCCCCTCCTTTTTGACCCACTCCCCCACACAGGCAGAGCTCAGTGTGTACATAGTGCATGCACCCTGTCCCCTTTACGCATCCACTCAGTACAATGTGCACCCTGCCATGAACTGAGGCAAACAATAATAACAGATGTCTCCTGGCTCCAAAATTTGGCGCTTTGAGCTAATCTATCTCAAATGTTCAGACCAAACACTTTAGTCTTTTCTTTGCTAGGCAACTATTCTGTGTCTACCAATGGACTTTCAGTGTTCAGCTGAGTTTGACAGTAAGATTAGACTTTAGTCATTGTAAATGCCAGCCCAACAAAGACTTATGGTCATAAATACTTTTTTCTTATTTCTCTCTCAGTGGCGTGATGATGACTACGTGACAGGAGGAGAGGCATAGAGTGAGCTTCATAAAGGAGCCATGGAGGGGTGCAAGCAGGCTGCTTCAGAGCAGCCCAGAATAAATGGCTTCTCTGAGCCTCAGTCGCCTCAGGATACACCTGATGTGAGGTGGTCCGGGACAGAGGGAGAGTCCAGGGGCTCTGACAGCTCCGGCGGTAACAGCATGTCTGAGCTGAAGGCCAGAGACAGTGAGGATGAGGAAGATAGTGCAGGTAAAGGCCACAAAGAGGACCACAAGACGAGAGAGGAGGAGGAGGAGTCATCGCCTGATCAGGAGAGTGAACGGAGCAGACCTGTCATCAGTGCAGCATCCAGCTACACAGGTAAACCTGCTTAACGTTTTTAAAACTTTGAAAGTTTAATTTATGCTGTAGCATGTTAAGTTTTCCTGTGCGGTTGTGTCCTCTGGAATGTCACTGTGCCCACAAGGTCTCCTTTAACCTTTGTACTTGGCTCATTTCAGGATGGTGACCCCCATAAAAGGGTTTATTTTTACCACCCACATTATTATTGAGGTCATATAGACATTAATCTGCTTTAGTCAAAGCTTTTAACAAGTTTTAACGAACTGAAAAGCAAATAGCCTAAATGCTTAATATTTCTAGTTACAAATGAATGCTAAAACATTAAATAAACACATATGATTACCTGGGTTTAGGTTGTAGGTAAATAATATAATGTTGTGTTACAATGTTTGCCATAAATCTGGAATTAATTATTTAAAATATGATGAACATTTTACGTCAATATTTTTGTTTTTTGCAGATTTGTCTCATACGTCCTCACCGTCTCTGTCCGAGCAGCTGCGCCTGGGCAAAGAGGACGGAGCAGGGTCCGGTATCAGTGTGGAGTGTAAGGTCTGTGGTGACAAGGCTTCTGGTTTCCACTATGGTGTACATGCCTGTGAGGGCTGCAAGGTGAGTGGCGCTGCAGTGAGGGTACACAGGCACCACACCAAAATGAATCTGAACTACATCAGGACTAAATTAGGACTAGAACAACACTAAAGAATCAGGATTCAGAACTAAACTGGGCTTATAACCAGTACCAGAACAAACCTAAGATTCAGTCATCAAAAAGATTAAAGGGGTAAATTGTTGGGTTTTTTTCAGGGCTTTTTCCGGAGAACTGTGAGAATGAAACTAGAATATGAGCGCTGTGAACGCTCCTGCAAGATCCAGAAGAAGAATCGTAACAAGTGCCAATACTGTCGTTTTCAGAAGTGCCTGTCTTTAGGGATGTCCCACGATGGTAAGACTCAAGCACATTAAAACTAAAATGATGTACATTTCAATATGCAGGCAAGGTAACGATTAAAATATATTTTAGGTCATCACGGGTACACTGCTTGTGTAACCCCCCACTTGTCCTGATAGGGAACATGGCTAAAGCAGGTCAAATTCTGTCACCTGGACAGAATACAGGTTCACGCTTATTCAGGTAGCATATTCACATCTGACAGCACTCTGAAACCGAAGAAGCTACTTGGATGAATACACCAAGTTTCCAAATTTTGCAGATGTAAATTAGTTCCTAAACTACAATCTGGTAATGAATCTCTGATTTTATTGCTAATGTAATTGTACACCATCCTAATAAGTAAATACATGAAAATCAAGTTGACAGACTTTATTTCTCTATATGAATCAATAATGCAATTTATTATTTAAATTATATGCCCCTTCCAATATGTTTTAAATATAGTTGTATTTCCTCATGCAACTGTATTTATTATTATTATTAAAAAAGAAGAGTAAAATATCTTATTCTCAATGTATTGTTTTTCTGTTTTTTCCCTTGACACAGCTTGACTCTGCTGCTGTAGTTCAAGCTTTGCAACACTGTTCTCAAGAAAAAGAGTATTTTGGCCATAGGAGATGTGGTTCATTTTCTCTTTTCTAAACTTCTAAACTCTAAAACTAGCATGCACCTGTTTTTGCAGCAATCCGATATGGACGTATGCCTGAAGCGGAGAGGAAGAAGCTGGTGGCTGGTCTTCTGGCAGAAGAGTTGAACCTCAAACCTGGAGGCTCCGATCTCAAGACTTTAGCCAAACAAGTGAACACAGCTTACTTAAAGAACTTAAGCATGACCAAGAAGAGGGCCCGCAGCATCCTGATGGGCAAAACCAGCAGCACTTCAGTACGCTTAAATCATATGCAAAGGCAGAGATTGTTATGCAATAGGGATGTCAAACTTGCTTGCATTGACACTGTAATAATATGCCTACGTAAATTATAATTGAATTAGACCAATTAACATTAATAAGAAGTAATTCACCATATTTTTGGCACTATTAGGTGCCCTGGATTATAAGTCGCTCTGTCATAGAAGGGTCTATTTTCAAGCTTTTTTCATAAATAAACCGCACTGGACTTTAAATGAAACACAACAGTTAGATGGGTCAGTCAGACTTTGTTTGGCGCGTTCACAGTGACTCTCGGCTTTGTTCAGTTGTGGCGTGTAGGGAGGCTGCTGCGGGTGTTTTTCGTTGCGCGGTCGCTGTCTGCTCCGTGCGTGTTTGCGTGCGCTGTGGGTGGTGCGGCTTTGTAGTTTACTGAAGTCGTGCTGGGACACCCGCGTGGATTCGTGTATAGGGCGCTCTGGATTGTGGGGCGTGCAGTCGTTTTTTGATGGGGTTGGAGGCTTAAGAGCGCGCCCTATAGCCTGGAAAATACGATACATGTTTTAGGAGTGTACCTTAATTTATTCATATAATGTTGCTTCTAAAACTCCTTAAGTATGTAAGTTAAGATTATGTTTTACTTATATCCTCTAACCATCATGAATATTGTAGTAAAATTGATTCATTTTGACATCCCTATTTTATAATTGAATAGATTGTTTTGTTGTGTGAACCTGTTGACCACTTGTTTATTTTTTCTCCTTCAGCCTTTCGTGATTTATGATGTTGACACACTGTGGAAGGCGGAGAGTGGACTGGTCTGGAGCCAGTTAGTTCCAGGTGCTCCCCTGACAAAGGAGATCGGGGTCCATGTGTTTTATCGCTGTCAGTGCACTACTGTGGAGACTGTGCGGGAGCTCACAGAGTTCGCCAAGTGCATTCCTGGTTTTGTGGACCTTTTTCTCAATGATCAGGTAAATTGTATCCTGATCAATGTAAAATTACTATTAAGTTGACCTAACGAAGTGCCTAAGACCTAGGCTAAGCGATATCTATCAGCTGGAATTAAACTATGCACATTTTCTGGAGAAGGGTCCACCACCTGCTGTTTTTTTAAATTCCATTCAGGGGAACATCTCAGAAAAAAGATAACTGTCATAAAGAAAAGCAGGTTTCAGACCCTCCACCTACGTAATCATACACTGGGCCCATTTTACCATAAAAAAAATTTGCTTCCCATATTAAAAAAAAAAAAAGCAAAACATATTGGTCTTGGTCTTAAGATTTTAATGTGGCTTTATAATACCTATCCATCAGTTTCAGAGTGATGAAAAACTTAACAGTTGCCACTGAAATGAATTATTGGAAACTAAATGTATCTTTTGAATGGTCAAAATGTTGCTATAAACGATAAACCTGAAGTCCATGCCTTGAAATGTGACCAATTTTTTTTTTTACTTTTTTTTTTTTTTTTAGGTGACGTTGCTCAAGTATGGTGTACATGAGGCTATTTTTGCAATGCTTCCATCCCTTATGAACAAAGATGGACTATTGGTGGCCAACGGAAAAGGCTTTGTAACCAGGGAGTTTCTGCGGAGTTTGAGAAAGCCATTCAGTGAAATTATGGAGCCTAAATTTGAATTTGCTGTAAAATTCAACGCTCTGGAGCTCGATGACAGTGACCTGGCGCTGTTTGTCGCTGCCATTATTCTCTGTGGAGGTAAGAACAGCCTTATACACAAACAGTATGGTATTGTTCAGGTTGGTTTACTGGAACTCTCTGACCTGCAATTAGCAGTGCTTTTATGCTCAATATATATTGAACATATAATGATGGTAGTAGTAGTAGTAATAGTAAATAATAATAATAATAATAATGAAAATTAATTGTAAGTGTAATTAAGAGGGATGTCCTTGCTCTTCCTATGCTGTCAGATCGTCCTGGGCTGATGAATGTGAAACAAGTGGAGCAGAGTCAGGACAACATCCTGCAGGCGCTGGACCTCCATCTTCAGGCCAACCACTCAGACTCTCTCTACCTCTTTCCCAAACTGCTGCAGAAGATGGCTGACCTCCGGCAGCTGGTCACAGAAAACGCTCAGCTTGTCCAAAAGATCAAAAAGACTGAGTCTGAAACGTCACTTCACCCTCTTCTTCAGGAGATCTACAAAGACATGTATTAGCTTTTTCCAGCAGAGACTGCTTTTAGCAATACTGTTACAGATTTTGAACTGAATTTATAAATGAATACACTGCAACCAGTACTAGCACTGTTCCACTTAAAGGCCATGGATTTCAAAATGCTCAGATGAGACAAAGTCTGTTTGTAGGGCTAACACAACCAGTCTTCTCAGTGTTAACAGCATCTGGAATCATTTTTTGAAATTGTAGTTTCCCACAAAGGTCGCTTAACAGTGGGAATGATATGTTTTTTTTTACTAAGGCTGCTCCTATTTCTTAATAGCAAACTGACCCCAGTGTTGAGAGAGATGTTCTGCTGGTTCAAAGCAAACGATATATTTTGTTAGCACTCTCATGAATCACACACATGACCAAAAATAAACCATCAATATGTAAAGTTATAAAGTATATTGTCCCAAGGTTGTTCACTGTTCATCATAAATATACTGTAGTGTACTTGCACTCTCATTTTCTACAACACAAACTGGGCTGGCTCCAGCAAAGTAAAGCTCTGCATAGGCTACAGCTAATTGTGCTACATCTTTTCATTAAAGTTGAAACCTCAAATAACAGGTGTTGTCTTAAAGTCATGAACCTTAGTGGTAAATATATGCTGCACAGATTAAGCTGAGTCTGACACTATCAGCTTATTGCCCATTGAAGTACAAGGGACAATGTGTTTTTATGTTTATATATATTTTGACTTGCAACTTTTTAGCTTTCTAGTGTATTCAGTGTAATTATGTTATTAATTATTTGTAATTTGTGATGATCATTTTTAAGGGCAAATATGATTTATTGTACGGTTTTATGTAATGCATTTGTTTTTGTCAGATTTCTTTGGGTTGAGGTTGTACCAAATATATCATGAAAAGCTATTTTTCAAGTGAGAGATTTGGATGACCTGAAAAACATCTATTTTTTCTCAAATCAGCTTCACATCTGTATTTTCTTTCTTTTACCGTAAAACCTTTATTTTCATTTTCAGAGCTTTACAATGGCTTACTATATCTTCCAGGCCCCTATATTATGCACACTATTTCACTGTCTAAATCTGAATGGGCTGCCTCTGCACAAATTTTTAATGTCTGATGGATTTAATCTTCCTTTGTCCCTTTTCCTATCTACCTCTTGACACTGTATGATGTGTGACAATTCCCCTGTCTCATCCAATTTGCATTTTGCCTTACTTTCTGCTTTTTGGTTTATGTGCAGTGTGCCAAGTAAATAACGGTTGTGGATGGATAAAACACAAAAGTACACCAAATGTGTTTGTTAACTACCTCTTTGCCTGGTGACAGTGATGAATTTATTTACTTGTGCAGAAAACATGTTACTTGAGTATTTTAGCCACCTGTAAACAGTTTATAGATAGATAAAGTAAAGATCTCTAAACTATTAGATTCAAAAATGTGAAATTTCTCATTTTTATTTTTGCCCACTCTGATCTATTGGGTACCTTTTCCTTCTGGGGTCTTTTCAGATCAGTTAATGCAGTTGTGTATTGTGATAATAATTGTGAATGTTTTAAATGTTTTTTAGCATATATGTTACAAGGGTCTGTGTACACAAGATCTCTAATGTAGCTGACTGACCCAGTGAGTTGTAATTTGTGTCTAAATTTACAATGCTGAAACAGTCATTGCAGATAATGTAAGCTACACTGAAGTTAATCATAAACTATAAAATAATCAGAAATTCTGAAATAGATGCTACTGCAGGCAAGATGAAGGAGCATGTGACTTAGTATGTACACTAACTGACTAAATGCCTAAATAGTCTATAACAAAAAAATAACCAACAATCAAAAAAACGATGAAGTTAACATTTCTCTAAGTAGCCAATTCAGTAAGATAAAAAGAATTTTGCCTTTATACAAAAAAAAAAAATATATGCACCAATCGTAGGGTATCACGTTCATTAAATAAACCAATAATGTAATCTTGCTTTAAACTAGGGTCTAACATCGCTTCATTGTATCTGGATGATTTTCATTCATCAACCTTCCTGATTTTTCATATTGTGAAATTCTGTGATGCAGTTTCTCCTTGGAAATCGCGTTATATTTAACTTCACATTTGCCTCTAGTTGTATCCGCAGTGGAATTCAGAATGTTTTTGTTTGCAAGATTTTCACAAAGGCCCTGCACGGAGACGGGGGTGTATTTATTTAAACCGTAAATACACAGCTCATCACTAGGGAGCGTGTCTGGGTCCATGCTGCTGTACGCGCTGGTGCTGATCAATGCTGATTGGAAGAAGAGACTATTTAGATATCGCGATAAACACCACACCGAGGCGGCAAGCTCAAAACAACACCAAGGCGTTTAGAAATGGAGCGGCTCAATCGCAACGGAAGTATTTGTAGGTAAGAAAAGAGATTTTTCTGTTTATAACAATGCAATGCAAAGTGGAGATAACGTTAACGGTTGCACCAAGTTAACACGTCTGATCTGTGCAGTGGAATACAGGACTTGTTTGTAAGCGTTAAGTGGCTGCGGAGCTGTAAACTACAAACACAATGGCCCATGCTGTCTTTTTAAATGTGTGTTTTTATACCCTTGAAATCAGCGTCCGCAGACTGCAATAAAACTGTAGTTGACATATTCGTTTATATTGGTTCACGCCTCGTTTGTTTGCAGAAGTTGTCAGAAAAGCGCTTTTTTAAAAACCTGATTATGATTTAAACTTTCTCCAAATGTGTCTCTATTAGTTACTGTTACCCGATCAACCAACTACACCTTTGCCCCTAAAGACATGTGAATGTACCTTCTCGCAAAGTTCACAATCTTTGTTTTACTCAGTTGGTCATTTTCGTTGTACGTGAACTCCTAAAGATCTTCCAACTGTGTTTAACACGTTGCCTAATTTACGTTGTCTAATTTAGTCCTTCAAAGAGCAGCAACAGACGTCAAATCTAATATTTGTAAATCTATACCACTACCCTTGGCACATCTGTTTGCGGGTGTTTTTTTTTTTTTTATATTACGCTTAATTCTGCATCCTTTCTCGCAGGCGTTTCCTCAGTGGTAATTGTATTTATGGTGATGGATGCCGATTTCGACATGTAAGACCAACTCAAATGTGTAGGCACTTTCTGAAAGGGGACTGCTGGTTTGGTGACCGCTGCAAGTAAGTTGAGAGAGTGGTTGCATTTTAAACACAGATTTGCTATTATTATTTTTGTTTTCCTCTTAAAAGGTTTCTTCATGTTTTTCCATCTGGAGGAAGACTCTCGTTCTTCTCCTCTGTGGCCCCTGGTCTCTCAGAGAGGAGTGTATCTGAGCACACAGTGGTACAGGCAGACAGTCATGGACCAAACACTTCTTCAAATCAGGCCAGCAATGTGGCAATGAACACAATCGAAGCCCATTCACTAGGTATAGTACATAAATGCTTATTTTTCAAATGTCTGTATTTATCAGCTGTCTATTTTTAATTTAATTTTAGTATGTAATTATTGTTATCCACCCTGTAACACTTGGAATATTCATACAATCACACCTGGAAGTGTCATGCTTTTCTTATGGTTTATTCTGCAGAAAGACGATTCAGACAGATGGATTTAGCACAAAGTTCAGAAACTGGAAGATTGTTGCAGGTTTGGTTTTTTTTGTTATTTTTTACAGTCACATAAATATGGGTGCAGGTTAAGTTTAAAGCTATGAGAATTCACTCAGGGACTCAGA
This sequence comes from Boleophthalmus pectinirostris, assembly GCF_026225935.1. Taxonomy (NCBI): domain Eukaryota; kingdom Metazoa; phylum Chordata; class Actinopteri; order Gobiiformes; family Gobiidae; genus Boleophthalmus; species Boleophthalmus pectinirostris. Next base: position 26,618,653 of record NW_026571515.1, read on the forward strand.
GTGGACTCACTAAATTAATGAGATGATTTGGACTTGGATGAGGACCCAAAAAAATCATGACATGGCTACAACCCTGTTAAAATTATTTTAATTTGAAGGCTTTGGCTACTCTACCCATCTGGGGTTAATAGATATTTTGTTTCCTCACCCCAGAGAAATGTTCCAAATGAGGAAATGGAAGGTGCTACAGCTGGTCCTTCACAATCTGCAGACAGGGCTCAAGCCATTCTCCGCAGTAAAGACATGTCCTGTGGAATCTGTATGGATAAGATTTTTGAAAAGCGAGAACTGGGCGAACGCAGGTTTGGCATCTTGCCAAACTGCAATCATACATTTTGTTTAAAATGTATTAAAACCTGGAGGAAGACGAGACGGCTTTCACCCGATGTTGTCAAGTGAGTATCAAAGATAAAAGATAGCTCCACTTCATGAACCTTTTGTAATGCGTTGTTTTGTTTGTTCTTATAGGAGTTGTCCCCAGTGCAGAGTGAAATCTGGATTTTATGTGCCACACGACTACTGGGTTGAAGGACAAGAAAAAGAATCCTTAATTGCTGCTTTCAAAAACAAGTTTAGGTAAATAAACGTGCAACAAACTTCAGTTGAAGCTTTCACTGAAATGAATGCACAGCTTTGGCAGCCCATTTCCTATCATTTTGTGATCCATAAATATTGTTCACTTAGAACAGGGGTGTCAAAGTAATTTTGGTCCGGGGGCCATATCCAACCTACAGAAAACTCATGTCATATAAACCCCAAAAATACAATAAGTTCAAATATTTGTGCAGAGAAACACAAATCTATTACAGAAATCTATTTTAATTGATGAACTCTTTCTTTGACAAAATATTATAATATTATGAACAACCTGAAACTTTAAGAAAAATGCAATTTCAACACAATGTTTTAACTAGTGCTGTCATGCGATAAAAAAAAATTGAGAGATTAATTAATTATGATCTGTAATTAATTAATCTAATTAATCTGTTTTTAATCTCACCTAAAAATTGCTGAGAAAAGCCTTCAATTTGAGGTATTTTCATTTAAATTCATTATTACATTATTGTGGCAGATCAAAAGACTGATATAGAACAAAAAAGTGACTTTATTGTCATTTATTGTTCAACAAATCTCTTCAAATTGGCTGTTGAGCCCAAGTCTCCATGAATAAGAAACTGTTTGCTGTAAAGTAGCAAAGACTAGGAAATCTGAATATAATAACTTTTGTCTACTTAAAGACAATAAAAAGTCCAGTCTTTCCTTAACCATATTAAAAATATTATTGATAGGGAAATGTTTTATATATGAGATCACTGGTTTTAGTCCTTGTTTTAGTCCTGGTTTAGACCTGCTTTAGTCCTGGAATGGGTTGGTCCTGGTTTTAGTCCTGGTTTTAGTCCTGGTTTAGTCCTGGTTTAGTCCTGGTTTAGTCCTGGTTTAGTCCTGGTTTAGTCCTGGTTTAGTCCTGGTTTAGTCCTGGTTTAGTCCTGGTTTTAGTCTTGGTGTTAGTTCTGGTTTAGAGGCGCACAGGAGGAAGCACGGTTTACGCAGCGTACGCGAGAAAACGTACGCGGCGCACCGGAGGACCGCGATGTCCGCGCAGTAACTACGGAAGGAAACGTGCTCCGTGCGTTCTCAGGTTAATGACGATGATGAAGGTGTGTGTGTGTGTGTGTTTGTGTGTGTTTGTGTGTGTTGTGTGTGTTTGTTTGTGTGTGTTTGTGTGTGTTTGTGTGTGTTTGTGTGCGTGTCTCCTCATGTGGCAGGTCACTATAGGACAGTAGTGCAGACATCATGAGCCTATGCAGGTTGTTTTCACCAGTGACATTTAAGTTGTAGGCGATTTAATATTTGTTATTTTCTTTTATATTTCACGTCGGGAGAATAATTTCCAAGACACGAATGCGTTTTTACCTGCTGACTCTGTTCTATTGGCTCTTCGACCTCGTCCATTGTGCGACTGACGCCACCGACGTTAACATGACGTTTACATCGCTCTTACTGCGTGCGTTTTGTGTGGGTTTCCGGCAATGAGTGGAATTACCTAAATAAAAGAAATTTATAAATGTGTTTTTTTTGTGTATGTGTTGTCCCAACAACACATAAAAACAGGTTTTATAATAAAGCAACTCCCATACAGAAACGGTAAAGTTAGAGATTAAAAATGAGATTAACGCGATTAAAAAACATAACGCGCTAAATATGACTGTAATTAATTAATCGCAATTAACGCGATAATTTGACACCCCTAGTTTTAACATGAACTTGTCTGTATACAGGAATAAGTCAATTTTTCTTGTAAAATCCTGCACTCGCCTCCACTTTTCTCATTTTGGACATTTTGCTGATGAGGGTGTCACGGTCAACAGTCAAAACGATCGTCCTTTAAGAGCGTTTGGGAAGAGACAAGTCTTCATTTGTGCTGCTCTGGTGGGAGGGGCCACGTACAGAGACGCTGGAGATGCTGCTGTGATAAACACCGCAGAAAATTAACAATATTTTAATAGAACATATAATTAAAATATTTTGGTAGAAAATCAGCCGAGGGCCACATTAAAGGTCTTGGAGGGCTGGATCTGGCCCCCGGGCCGTATGTTTGACACCTGTGACTTAGAAGATGGAATTCAGCTCAGGATTGAACGTTCTGGTTCACTGTTAATGCATAAATCACATCTTTGTGTCAGAAAACTTTTGAAAAAATTCCATGATTTAGTTTTTATCATCTGCATATGCTTGCTTATAATTTATAATAATCTTTATACATCACAAAATACAAATGCATGAAAGCAATGTGATTATTTATGTGCTATGTTTTTTTGTTAAATTAAGTTTACCCTGAAACTCATTCATGTTTTTTTTTTTTCCCCTCATTTAATTCACAGCAAGAAAACATGTGATTTCTATCTGCGACAAGGCCGTTGCCCATTTAAATCTGACTGTCTCTACCGTCATGATAAAAAGTTGCCACCACATGAGGTAAAGTTTGTGTTTTACCAATAATGCTTTCCCAGTGGAGGATAAATAATCTTATGTTTTACAGATTTCTGAGGACACGGACGACTTGTACACTTCAGATGTGCTCAACCTTTTATTAGCCATGGCTCTTATAGACAGCGATGATGAGGACGATGATTATGATGAGGAGTTTAACATCTTTGACATGCCATTATATTTGATTCGAGAGCACGTTCTTCACCCTTAGGATTTTTTGACTGCCCAAACTATATAGCATTAATTTAGCTAATTTTCCTTTTTATACAATTTATTAAGGCTGAACATGGCTAGCTTAAGTTGGGTGTGTTGAAGTTTCAAGACATACTTAGAATGGAGAATGATTTTTTTTTTAGACAGACTCAAGAGTTCTTTTGTCCCAGCAGTGAGATTACTGTTATGGTCTAGTTTCAACACACAACTTCTTTGTAGAGTTGCTATCTTCCTTGTTAATATGAAAATTGTTCAAAGAGGAAAAGTGGTTGAATTTGTGCTGCTTAACAAATTTTTTTTACCCCCATCCCTGCCCAAGTACTTCAAATGTGTTGCACATTGTAATTTCCCCTAGCATTGTCAGTTAGTGCTCTTATCTGAACCTCTGCCCTAGCATATTTGCACCATATTTGATATTTTAACATTGTGTGGCTGGTATGTTTATTGCTCCACAAATCAAAGAATAATATTTACATGTTAGACTTTTATTTCTTTTAAACAAGCTGTACTTGTACACAGAAAATAAACATGCTTCACTGAAAAGTCTTCTGCTTCTTGTCTTTGCACAAATGTGTTGCCAATGACAATTTTACTTTTACTGTCCACCTAGTCTGATATCAATTTATACAAAATATAAAGACAAAGTATTTTGTTTTTTTGTTGTTTCTTTTTACAAATTGACAGCTTTGCCAAAGCCCATTCATTTTTGGACCGGTTGTATATATATTTTTTCTTATTTCACACCAAAAGGGGGCGCAGCAAGTCTTTGGATAAATGATTATGTGAAGAAGAAGCTAATGTAACCCGTAGCGGTGGGTTAGTCCATGATGGCGTTTATGGATTCAGTTTTCTCAGACTAGTGCTGTGAAGCATGACTGCTTTAAGTGAACCGTGATTTCCTTCAGCATGCTTGTGGACCGCCTTGACGGGCAGTGGAGGCTGCTGGTGCGTGCTCTGCTCTCCGGGGACCATGGCGTTCACCGAGCTCTGGAGGTTTTCCACAAACAGCAGCGGGCAAACTCCGACACCTCTTTGGATCACTTTATACAGGCGCTATGTGAAGACGAGGTCACCTGTGCACTGCCCGAAGAACGCCCAGTCATTCTGTGAGTTATGGGAATGAATATGAAATGAATGCCCTCCCTTTTGTAAGTGGTTATTGGTAGATCTCAAAGTGTTCACCTTATTACCATTGTAACAAGTGGCACTTTTTACTGTAATGAATGACCACAAAACTATAAGCATTAAATGTATTTAATTTATTAGTTTGACACTTTAAAACTTAATCATAACTTGATCTAAACAATCCATAATTATCTATTTTTATCTAATTTGCTTTTTCTGCAGTAAACCATTGGTATGTCTCTTCCCAAGTTTATTTAAACAAAACCTTCTGGCTTTTGTTTATCACCTTCATCATGTTCTACTTCAGTCCACTGTCAGTCATCTGCTGGACTGCATCAAACAGGACTGTCCAAAGTCATGGGTCACATCTTTGGTCACACAGTTGGAAAGACAACTTAACATTGACAAGGAGAGGCCTCTGTTTAGTGCACAGTGTGGTCAAAGTCTCACAAAGCTAGTTCATCAACTCCCCAGAAGTGATAAAGCTGGAGGATGGGCCAGCTACTTCAATTTTATCTCAACTGCATCTCAGTCTGGTTCAACTTTAACTCAAGTTGCATCACAGAGAAAAAGAAAGAGCAGTGATGTTTACCAGGACTCGGACAGTGAGCAAATCAGTCAACAGAATAAACGCATGCGAATAGATCTTTGTGTTGGTGAATATGTGGGGACACAAGAACTAAGTAAGAAAGAGAAAACCCCGGATGCTCCTGAGGCTGTGATATCATCCGAGCCAATAGACCCACCACCTCATGCCCTCCATGACACCCTGCCTGAGAACATAAAGGTAAGAAAACAAGACACTAGACCAACACATCATTTTCCAATGGAAATAATGTATCTGTCCTTATTGTATATTTTTTAGGTAGCTGTTTTGCAGTTGAAAGACTTACTAGAGAGCAACTCAGAGGTAAGAGGAAATGCCTGTCACTAAACAAATCAAATTTTTGAGACATTAGACATGTTTGAGTACTGTGTTATAATCCTTTGTTGTGTTTTTGCAGTGGGACGAGGGCTCTTCAGATGTGGTGAAAATCCTCAATGACTGTGATCCTGCTCAGGTAAAATTGTGGTTTAACATGGTAGTTCCTATTTGACCAACATATATTAGTTTGATTTTCCATTGCAAAATAATTTTCAGTTTTGTTTTTTTTTCAGCTGGAGATGGTCTATAGCACATTAAATTTACCAAAGATACCTGAACACGTTCTACCAAAACTATGCAGCAGTGTTTTGGCTCTCTCTCCTGATCTTAGTTTTAGCACTGCGACTACATTTATTAGGAGTCTCCTACTCGAGAAGGTACTATTAATTACTTAACACAACTTTAAAGGTAAGATATTAAAATTATTACATGCATTGTTGAAACCTACAGATCGTTTCATTGTCTGAACCAGCCTCAAGATGTTTGGTTACAACAGTTACATCATTGTGCAGTCGCTACCCCAGACCAATGTGCCATGCTTTATTTGAGCATGTTTTAGAGGACAAAAACATAGGTGAGTGAATAGTCAGTAAATATTTTTCGCATTATGCATAAAAATGCTAATTACCTTTGTTCATTATCAGGGAATTTACAAGCTGACCTGTTGAACAAACTGGTTGAGGGTTGTTTGGATTCCCATTACAGACTCCTAGTTCTTCAGTAAGCATTTATCATTGTGTTCATTTTATGGGAGTGTATTTATTTATTTTTTTTAAAGGATGACTTGCAAAGTACAGTGGACTGAAGCGGTGCTATCCATTATACACTGCTTACTGGACTCCAAGGTAAAACAATTTTTCACTCTCGCTTTCTATAAAATGCCATTATTGTAACTTTTGGTTTCTTTATTTTAGTTGGATATCAATGAAGATTTGTTTACACAATTTACTGAACACCTCATGAGCCAATCTTATGAACTGATTAAATCTGTGAAGTTTGCAAAAATGTTCCTCACCGTACTCACCAAATACAGCAGTAGTGTAAGTAACAAATGCAAAGGACTGAATGTATTTGATTAACACCGCACTAAATATTGATCATGTCATTTACAGATAAATGCTGCCCACAAACATACACTGTCCAACTGCCTGATGCTCAATGATACCTTCCTTAAAAAGTCTCTTCAAGCTGCTTTAAAAAGAATTACACACACATGAGTAAGCACTGGAAAACCAAATAAACTGCAACAGTGCAGGTTATTATTAATTTCACAACATTATTATTTATTATTAAACATTTCTAAATGTTTTTGTCAGTATTAAATATCAGTGTTTTTGACTTCTTATAAATACATTTTCCATGTCAAAGTGAAGTTTCAGGGTTTTTTTTTCTTTACAACCTTCCATGTCAAACACACACGTTATTTTTCCACCATACCGCTGCTATATAAAACATTTAGCATCCCTTCTCTTTCTTCTGAAACTGGATTTTGGCCTTTGGATGTCTTTAGTATTTAAATCAATCTTTACTACTTTAGCTACTTTTGTAAATAAATTGTCTAAAATCTTGACCAATCTCTCAAAAACTTTGTAGTAGGTGTAGGTGCTCTGTTATCCACCTGTTGTTGATGCATTTGTGCAGCACACACATTTATTTCACTATACCGCTTTGTAAGCCTTTGTTATCATGACAAACCCTTTCTGTCCATGACCCTGTAATAGCTCTCTCATGACATGTTGGTTGTCGTTGAAACAAGAAACCATGTTAAGCTGCGCAAACACACCATCCATACTGTTGTTGTGTTCATGACCAAGACACTACAGCATGCCTCCAGTCTGTGTACACTGGTGTGCATTACTTCATCATTTTACCACTTAATGTGCTGATATATACGAGGAATTGTCTTGAAAGGCTTCCTTCTGGCTCTTGTACTGAATTATATGAATGTGATAGGCCCATAGGGGTTCAGAGACTTAAATAGACAACATTGACTAAACTACTACAAATACAGTTTTTTTCCCCCTAAATACTTAAATAATAAATACAAATATTTAATAATTATTTGCCATGAAGTCGTTGTTTTTGAAACAAGCAAACAAACAAAAAAAAGTATGTAGTATGTATATATACAATAGTATTTGGCGCAGTTTATCGACGTCACGCCAGGCAGTCTTTATTTTGCGTAGCTTCCGGTCGAATTTCCTTTTTCATCGTAGCCCACGAGAGGGACGAGCTGCAAAGATGAGGTTAGACTATAATTATTTGAGTTTCGACTTAATTCAGCTATTTTCTTTTACCTTTAATTGACCTATAAGCTTAATAGAACTGTAATAGCACTTAATTTTCAGCTTGTGTCGTCATGATAAGGATTTTAAGCGTTTAACAAGCGTTGGGGCTTGTGCCGAGACCGGTTCATGGCGGGTCTTGAATCCCATGCTAACTTTACAATCAATCCAGTCTCATCCAGCTACCCACAGGCATCTATCGTTCTCGAGAATTGTTGTATGTGATCCCAAATGGTCCTATTATCCATGGATCTTCATATTTTAATGGTTTTATGTATATAATTTGAATTAACATTTGCGGATGAGTTGGCTTATAACAGCGAAACCTTCTCATTGACACCTCCAATAAAAATTTAATTATCCATTAACATTGCTTATTTTCCTTTCCTTTTTTTGCATTTCGTTGCTGTGCTGTAGAAGTTCATTGTCGAATCCAGCCTAGTTTAAATGGCATTAGTCTTCTGAAAGCCTATGATTTGTAAAGTTAAAAAACTGGCAATGTAACAAGTACTCGTGTATATTTTAACAGTAAGGTCTCCAGAGATACTTTGTATGAAGCTGTAAGGGAGGTTCTGCAGGGCTCACAGGCCAAGCCACGAAAGTAAGTGCTCCTAAAGTAAATGAAAAATCTGTAAATGTGCATCATTTTAAAAATGTTAACACTTTTTTAGATTTGTGGAGTCAGTGGAGCTTCAAATCAGCCTGAAAAACTATGATCCTCAGAAGGACAAGCGTTTCTCCGGCACTGTCAGGTTCGACTTTTTACTGTCTCACCCATCCTTTTCCTTGTCTACACCATTTCCTGTCTGTCTCTCATTGGCTCAAATTCTAAATTAAATTGGTACAGATGGTCAGATGTAGACTTGGAGAAGTACTTTGGGTAGTCTGACCGAGCTGACCTAGTCTGATCTGGGCAGTGAAGCAGGCGGACCCCTACCCTGGGTCTTAAAACATGAGGGAAGGTTTTGGATGACTGAGCTTTCTCGTTCATGTCTCCAAGCCGAACAATGTTGCGTAAAGGTACAGTTGAGGTCATCTGGACACCAGCCATGGTAACTGTATGGGTAAGGTTCTTTCTGTTACAAAGTAAAACGGAGGTGGGTGGCAGAGTTTTGTACTAAAGAATCTTCTGAAAATCTGTTTCTCCCATTTGCAATTGAAATTTAATTAAGACTGGGAATCACTGTCTTCTCTGCCAACTGTCTCTTACGATTTGTAATAGTTTGATGGTGATACTAAAAGTAAAGTTTTATTGTAGGCTGAAGTGTCTGCCCAGACCAAAGTTCTCAGTTTGTGTTTTGGGAGACCAGCAGCACTGTGATGAGGCCAAAGCTGCTGACCTGCCACACATGGACATTGAGGCGCTTAAGAAGCTCAACAAGAACAAAAAGCTGGTCAAGAAACTTGGTGCGCAACATTATTTAAATTTTTATTCAACTTTTAGGAAGGACTCTAAACTGAAGTTTTTTTTGGGTTTTTTTTCCCCTCCATAGCCAAGAAGTATGATGCCTTCCTGGCTTCAGAGTCTCTGATCAAGCAGATCCCTCGTATCCTGGGTCCTGGGCTGAACAAGGCTGGCAAGTTCCCCTCCCTCCTCACCCATAATGAGAACCTGAACACCAAAGTAGATGAGGTCAAGTCCACAATTAAATTCCAGATGAAGAAGGTAATTTAAAAACGAGCAACTTTGACACTTTATTTTCCCTTAAACTAACCCACTAAATTCTTCTAGGTGTTGTGTCTGGCTGTGGCTGTTGGACACATTAAAATGACAGAGGATGAGCTGGTGTACAACATCCACCTCGCAGTTAACTTCCTGGTGTCACTGCTCAAGAAAAATTGGCAGAATGTGCGTGCCCTTTACATCAAGAGCACAATGGGCAAACCACAGCGTCTCTACTAGACATGCTTTCTTCTAATAAAATGTGGATGAGTTCAAAAGTCCTGTCTGGTCTTTTAAGTGCTTTTTAATTGATAATATGCTTATATCTACATTGATGCAGGTAAATTTTTTTGGATTTGTAATGAGCCATGTCCTGAAGGGCAATTTTGAATACCTAAGTAACATGCAAAACATTTTTCTGTAAGAGCAGTCTTAAAATATAGTAATTGGTCATAAGTTGTTATATCAAGGGGAGGGACAATAGTTTGTCTTTAATGCTGTAAAGGAAGTGCAGCAAAAAACTAATGCATCCTGCATCTGTATTCAATTCCTTGTCCCCTGACAACACTAGGGTGAATAAATGGAGTGTAATTTTAAACTTCTACTCTTATAGTTCTAGCTCAGGGGTCGGCAACCTGCGGCTCCGGAGCCGCATGTGGCTCTTTAGCACTCTCCTAGTGGCTCCCTGGAGCTTTTTCAAAAATGAGTGAAAATGGAAAAGGAATGCATTTTTTGGTTGTTTTAATGTGGTTTCGTTAGGGGTAAAACCCTCATTCATCTCTGGTCATGGATCTGATCCATCAGCTGTGTGCAAATGAAACACATGAAACAAATAGATGAGCTGAAGCGGGGGTGGTGTCCGGTGCCTCCACCTGAGAAGCGCTTTCCCCGAAAAAGCGAAAAAAACATGTGCGCAGACGGACGCTCAGAACAACATATAACAAACCAAACGGGATTCACGCTTCTGTCCGGATGCTTTGCACCCCTCGGAACCAGCCGAGCGCGGAGGACCAGAGCAGCCCGGACCTGTGGTCCACAGCGCATTCTCGCTTTTCCCGCACGGAATCAGCGCACAGATGACTGCACTGAAGCACTCGGACCCAGTGCTTTGCGTGCCCAGATATGGAACCAGGACATGGAGGACGAAGCCCCCGGATAATCTGACCAACACTGGACCCCCAGCCCTGTCTTGAGTGGCTGCGCGCTGACTGCTCCCGTGTGTTTAGTGCTGCTGCCCGACCTCAGAGCTTCTACTCCGGGCTGATGTTGCGTACAAAGTTCTACATGCTGCTGTTTTCTGAGTGCTCCTATGCACGATCAGAAGAAATGCGACTGCTGCTCTGAATACTTCCATCATCGTCGTCAAAGCAACAGGTAAACGTCGGTCGCACTTTCAGCGCGTCAGCTCCTAAAACTCCGTTTATTTTAGTTTACACGCAAACATGAAACCGGAGTTTTCCAAAATCTCCACTCTAGCCGGAGTTTTTAGAAATATTCGTTTTCAGAGGCGAATTCTCCGTTTGTGTGTAAACGATGTGAACAAACGAAGGGAAATGTCTGTTTTTAAAAATACCCGTGTACGTGTTAACGGGGCCTAAATGACAAATGAATAAACACTAACCACCTGATTTCAGTGGCTACAGACGGAGCAGCGAGTATGAGAGGGTCACAAAAGGGGTTTGTGTATCATGAATTCTCATTTTGTATTTGTAGCCTACTTAGTCATTTTAATAGTCGGTTTATAAATTTACTGACAGCCTGTGTTGCCTTCATATTAGGCTTATATAAGGCTTTTAATTTTTTGCGGCTCCAGGCAGGCATGGTTTTTGTTTTTTTGGGCCAATATGGCTCTTTGAACATTTTGGGTTGCCGACCCCTGTTCTAGCTGATTGGCTACATTCTAAGTTTAGTAAATGAGTACAGCAAGTTTCACCTCGTTGCATAGTTGTCTGCTGATACCCTAAGAGTGAAATTGCAGTGTGCAATTTAGGCACTAGGTGGCAGTAGAGACGTGCCCACTGCACACAAGAATCATTTGACAGAAGAAATTAGTTTGCGCTAAAGTGTCTGAAAACAGACAGGGGACAGCCGCACAGGGATCCATCACTTTCTTCAGTTGTTCGGCAGTGTTTACATGCGCAGACCGCCACAACGTGAGAGAGAGCTAACGTGAGAGCTAGAGCGATAAGTATATAAGCTTGTATAAGATACATAAGAATATCCCCTTGGCTTTGTGGTAAAGGCAATGTCTTCATCGTCGGTGTCGTAATCAGACATATTGTCGCTAACAAGTAGTAAACAAAGTGAACCAGGCACGGCTGTCACCTGTGGGTAGCGCGCAGTGATACGAAAGGAAAGAAAATAGTGCCAAGCGATTATAAGGTCTGAGTTTTTGGAGGACGATGGTTTTGTGATGCAAATATATCACTCTTTTGAACACATATTGTTTTGAGAAGAAAAACGCTTTATTTTACTGTCCCTTGCCAACTTGCCGGACTACTTTCATCAGCACCGAAAACGGCCAGAGTTTCAGCTCACCGGACGCTGTCGGGGGTTAAAGTCAGTGTGGATGCACGACATTGCTCACGGGGATGCCATACAGATTCATGTCAAAAAACCCAAACTATCCCTTTAACCTAACCGACTCGTTGCATCATCTTGAAATGATGACGGTTCATTCAAAAGTCTTTTTCAAGCACAGCAGTCTATTGGCATCTTTTATATGAACGGGTCTGTCTGTGAGGTGTCATCTTTGACATAGTTGTACTTTCTGTTCTTCCATAATAAAACACTGTGCAACACCACACAAAGTATACTATTTGTGTTACTTTGTTTTGTACTGGTTTCAAGTGTGTAGACTGTATAACGAAGTACAGTATCCAGTCTATGGGTGCAACATCTAACCTGTACCACAAGACACCGATGCTTTGATTCAGTTCCAATTTATTTATTGATTTACTTCACACTGCTACCGACATCTGGAGCTGGAAAAAAGAAAAGGCTATAAGGTAAAATAAAAAAAATAAAAAAAGATCACTTCTGAAATATTTAATTACGTGGAAATATCACCCAGGGTGCCCAGGAGTTAGCTTATTTCTGTGGGAAAACACTTTTACAATTGCTGTAAAAGATAACTAACCTAACCCCAGTGACTACATATTGCCCATGACCACAACAGTATGCTAAAGCAGTTTGATTCCTGTGAACTTTTAACCATGACAATGTTGCGGACGCTTTTATTGTATTTACTGCGCCTTAGTAAGCATACCTTTGCTCCCAAAAAGGCTTCACCAATAAGGCCCGATTTTTTTTCACGTACGTCAAATTGGCGTTTTGTCCGTGCAAACTCTTTCTAAAACGAGGCCTCACGCTTGGCCTTGCTTAGCTTGAGATCTGATGAGATCAGGCTTTGGCAAGGAGGGTGAGTATGGTGTATGATTCAAGACGTAAAGGACTTTGTATTGCATGTAGTACAAAAATGCTTTATGATTCAAACTGTAGGCATATTAATGGTCAAAACAGATTTATAGAATAAGATTTATTTTTGAAACTTGAAATATAATATGAAAAAATAGAATACATTCAGATTCTGTACAAAAAGTTCCCATCTCCATCAAAAAACTCATTACCATCTTTGACAACAGGAGTAGACTTTACAGTTGTCATCAACTCTTCGATGTTGTCCTCTGATAAAACCTGTCCATCCCAGTCCTCTTCCTCATCTTCCTCCTCCCTGCTGCTTTTCATTGAATGTTTTTCCTTTAGTGATATATCCGTGGAATGTTTGGTGATTTCTGAAAATGGCTGTTTGGTCACAAAAGGATTTGGTTCAGTTTGAGCTATCATATTTTGATGCACGGCAGGAACCACTGCACTGTCTCCCTTCCCTAATGCGAGTACTTCCTGTGTGCCACTGGAAGGCACTCTTCCTTTTTCCTGCTCCACTCGGGCTCTTGAAGGCAACGCCTGCTGTTTGAGTTTCACCAGAACTTGCATGTCCTGCTTAGCTTTTCGTTCAGGTGTTGGTACATATTTGCTCCAAAGCACTCTGAGGATGACATCTTTGCTTACTGAGAATCCCTCTGCCAGACGATCCGCAGTCCACTCCTCTGGCTGCGCTTGCTTCAGATATCTAAAAGGATAAAACTATCAACCAAAGACACCACTTTCTACCAAAATTTAGATTACAAAATGTTTAATATAACAAGATTAAATTGTGACATCTCTTTCACTATGATGCAGTGCAGAAAACAATGGAATTCTCAAATGATCATGAAGTAAGCCACTTTGGTAGCCACAGTTGCAGTGGGGCAGCCTGGCTGATGCAGGGCTGAGAATCTACATCTACAGCCCCTCCAGTCAGAATTACACATTAATATAGGTAAAAATTTTATATATGAAGTGCCATGTGGTGCTGACATATGGCACAGGTTAGAGGAAGGTGAAGAAATTCTGATAAAGCTAATTTCAGGTAGGTAGTTTAGATATTTCCATCTATTCATTTATTTCACAACTAATAAACAGTTGTAGGTCTCCCTACCTGATTTCTTCAATAGCTTCCCATGTTAGCTTTCTCTCTGGTGGTCACTAGGAGTCATCTTCCTCCTTAGGATGTGATACTTCACGGTCTTCTGTCGCTTCACCTCATTACTATTAAAGAGAAAGCAAATTTAAGGTATGAATGAAATAAAGATATACAAAGGGGTTACTGCGATTCTTACTTTACTACGCGTTGGATCTTTCCCTCTACATCCTCCAGCTCGTCCTCCTCATTTGATATCTCATCTCGGTATCTCCTCGGGGCTCGTTGACTGCCACGGGGCCAGGGCTGGCTATTTGGCCCTTTACTAATGAATCTACAGCGGGTTGAAGTGACTGTAGAGTGCAATGACAGAGCACCAGTCCTGGCGCTGAAGAGCACCAAGGACAGCAGCTGCGCAGGCCGAGACATAAGCCTAAAGGTTTGGTGCTATTTAGGGCTACTAAACATTACCCACAAACCGTACAAACACGTTTTAACGTTTAACAAATCAAACAAGCAAAATGAAACCGTCAAAGGCACACACAACAGATGTCAACAACAAAACATGTGCCAAACACCAAAGTGCTGCCTCCTAGCGGAAGGGAGTAAAACAAGAGCAAATGACAGTCAAGGTAATAAATTATAAATCTGAGGATACGCTTTGTGTAATCTAACAATATCTGATAAATACATTATAAATAACGAGTAGAAATTGTTGCAAAGGTACGTACAGCCATTACAATGTTCTAGACAAAAACAAACAAACAAACAAACAAACAAAAACAAAAAAAAACATATCCCATCCCAAACTTTGACTAGACTATCATCTCTTAAATGTTGTCCTGTCCATCCTAGCACTGTATCTTTGAGTACTTTGAGTTGTTGTCCTTGTGGGGACATATTAGGAGTGTTAAGTGATTTCTCATTTAGTGTTTTCATAGTCACATCAGTTCAGCCCTTTTCTTTTTTTGTATAAGAATTTAAAGTAAAGGAGCAGGTGTGTGAAAACTGTTGTTGCGATAACCTGTTAACATTTTTTCAGAAGTGTTTTTTTTTATATATATGTATATAAATAGTGGTACAAGCTACACATTTTAAACTACTAGACAAAATAGATTCTACTAGATGCAGTAACCAGGCTAAACGCTGACCTCTGGTGGACATTTCTTGCACTGCTGTCATTAGGTAGCCCCGCAGCTGCGCACAAGGGCACTGCGCACCTCCTCCCAGCCGCTGTTGTTTCATTTGCGCCATTTTGTCCGCTCACTTTGTTGATTGGGCTTTGGCGAGCTGCACTGGAGCCAATCAGAGGGATACCGGACAGCATAGACACGGTAAGGCAGACCCGATTGAAGGCATTGGTAGTTGTTGTCAGCACGGATTGGTTTGTCAGGGACCAACCAAATTACTAACTGCGCTAAATGCAAAAGTCCTAGGACAGTCTGATTTGGGACGCCGTGGAAATAAACTCATGTCTCTAATGTCTGCTCGGCCACGAAACACGATCTGTGCCGCTCGACAAGCCGTGCTAATGTTAGCTGTTAGCCCAAATATATCTTCTCAAACAAAGGACTTGCCCGCGTTTGGCACTGGGATTTCGCTAAAACACATCGGGCAGAACAAATCCCGTACAAACATTGTCCATTCTCATGAAAATGAACCTAAAATGGTGTGTTGCATTTAATCATGTGTTTCTTTCTTTTGTGTTTTGGGAGATTACCACGCTTTACAAACACTAGCCCCACGCCATGCTAGCCTGTACCTTCTTGCATTAAACAAATAAGCAGTATTAATTCCTGGTTGCAGCATGGTTATAGGCGCTCATATAGGCCTCATGCTTTAGCCTTATAATGTCTTAAAGGCTATTTGTACTCATCCTAATGAATATATAGAGATCTGTTGGAAACCATATAATAAGTGGTTTATACTCACACCCATTTGCAAAAAAAAAAAAAAAAAAAATGTAGCTGACGTTGTAGGCTACAGCGCTGTATAAATCCAGGCTCAGAACAGTTCTGTTTGCTGTGCATGTGACTGAAAGGTTTTCATTCAGCATTCTTCTCTTTCTTTTTAATTTTATGATAATTATTTATGTTTTGATTTGTTTGTATTGAGAGTTTAATGCATTTCTTATTCTGTAAAGCACTTTGAATTACTTTGTGTATGAATTGTGCTAAACAAATAAGCTTGACTTGCCATGTGAATTGAAAATAGGCTAGTTACAAATGCCTATTTTGATTTGTTGTCTGGTATCAAATTGCTCAAGTTAAAGTACTTGTGGATTGTTATGACAATATGAACAATATTACTAAATGCGCAACAATGCTAAAGTCATTTCACCAAATAAATGCTGCCATATTAATTTTATTAATTTCTTTTGTGTAGACAGAGTTG